>NC_061820.1:3536420-3563920 GCF_019202785.1 Penaeus chinensis
ATTCCTCTATTACCGTCATCCCCCCCCCCCCCCCTTCTCATCCAGCGGACATGTGTGTGGGTTGTTTTCATTTGATATTTAACAAGATCTCTCCCCTCCTCTCTCCTCACTCCCCCCCTCTACCTCCTCTCTCCTCACTCCCCCCTCTTCCCTCCTCTCTCCTCACTCCCCCCTCTTCCCTCCTCTATACAACCCCCCTCCCCCTGCACCCACACCCCATGCCTCCCCACCCCTCCCATTCCTCCATCCCCTCCCCTTTCCCCCCCCTATCCGCTTGTCACCCCGCCGCCCGAAAAGCCTGTGGGACGGAATGGGTTAATAACCAAGGCGTAAAAAAAGGGGAAGACGAAGCCGCTATTAAGGTAATTAATTAAAATCCCAAGCCAGGCATATTCCCCCCCTTCCCCTCTCCTCCCCTCGGAACCTCCTTGCTACCTCCCCTTTCCCTCCTACTTCCCCTTTCCCTCTCCCCTCTCCCCTCTCCCCCTCTCCCCCTCCCACTCTCCTTCTCTCCCTCCCCCTTCCCCCCTCCCCCTCCCTCCCCCTCCCCCTCCCCTCTCACCCAAGGGAAAAATGAAAAAGAGGGAAAAAGATAAGTCTTCAAAACGGTAGACCATGACATAAACAATTAATTTGGAGCAAGAAAAATTGCGCTTTCGAAAATACGTGGCAAAACTTCACACGGCGGGAAATTTACTAGATTCTTTTTTTAAGAACTATTCTCCCCCCCCTCCCCCCCCCTTTCTCCCCCTTTCTCCTTTCCCCGTTCTCCTCCTCCTTCCCCCCCTTTTCTTCTTTTATTCATGTTTTTTTTTTTTCTCTCTCATCTTTATTCCATTTCTTGTGTTTTCTTTTCTCCTATCTTACCTCCTTGCTCTTCTGTACCTCTTGTCTTCCCTCTTTTCTTAAATATTCCACCTTTTTCATCTCCTTCCCTCCTCCTGTTCTTTTCTTCCCTCCTCTCCTCTCTCCTTCCCTCCCCAACCCCACCTCCCCAACCTCAACACATCGTCTTCCCTTCCCCTCCATCCTTCCTCCTCTCCCTCTCCTTCCCCTCCTCTACTCTCCTCCTCTCCTTCCCCTCCTCTCCCTCCCTTCTTCCCCTCTACTCATCTCCCTCCTTTCCCCTTCTCCTCTCCCCTCTCCTTCCCCTCCACTCATCTCCCTCCCTCCCTCCTTCCCCTCCACTCATCTCCCTCCCTCCCTGTTTCCCCTACCTCCCTTCCCCTCCCTCCCTCCCTCCCCCCTTCCTCTCTCCCTCCCTCCCCTCCTCCTTCCTCTTTTTTCCCCTCTTTGTCTTAAAGGCAGATTGTTAGGGACAGTTGTCTTTGGAGATTAAAGGAGTCTTTGACGCTGCGGGGTTTCTGTCTCCTCGTGGCTGAAGGTTTTAATGACCGACTTGCCTCGTTCCTTTTTCGCATTTTTGAGGGTGTTATTGATATAGTGATGGCGGGAGATAACGATGGGGGGTGATGGTGAGGTAGGGGGAGGATAATGGGGGTGATGGTGAGGTAGGGGGGAGGATAATGGGGGTGATGGTGAGGTAGGGGGTGGGTATTGGGGAGGGTGATGGTGAGGTAGGGGGAGGATAATGGGGGGGGTGATGGTGAGGTAGGGGATGACGATGGTGATGGTGGTGTTTGTGATGGTGGGTAATGGTAGGCGGAATGGTAGTCTGGTTTATGGTAGTTTGTGGGTATTGGCAATGGTTGTGATATGGGGACGATGTGTTTTTTTTCTGAGTTTGATGATATAATGTTTATATTGATATTTTATTTTAGCCTTTTTTTTTTGAGTGGGGGGAGGGGGGGATACTACTATCTCCAAGCTATCTGAATTCTTAGTCGTTTGTCTTGTTTGATGTTTAGTTTCTTGCTTAAATTGGGGTCTTAAGCGCTCTTGTTGTTTTTTTTTTTGTTTTTTTTTCTTGGCGTTTGATTTGTTTCCATTCTTTTCTCTTTTCCATTTCTTTCTCCTTTCTGTGTCTTCCTGTTTCCATTTTCCCCTCTTCCCTCTTCACTGCGTCGGTCTTGGATATGCCTTCCCTCTGTTCTTTCTTCACTCTCCCTCCCTCCCTCCCTCCCTCCCTCCCTCTCTCTCTCTCTCTCTCTCTCTCTCTCTCTCTCTCTCTCTCTCTCTCTCTCCCTCCCTCCCTCCCTCCCTCCCTCTCTCTCTCTCTCTCCCTCTCTTTCCCTCCTTCCTCGCCTGCTCCTTGGCATATAAACCTTTTCCTTGAGTCGCCGTCCTCCCCTCTTGTCCCCTCCTTGCACAGGGAAAAGGGACGGGGCGCTTGTAACTCAAAACTTCATTTGGGTGTTTTGCTCTTTTGGGGAGAAGAGGAGAGGAAGGCGTGATGATTAGGATGAGGAAGAGGGAAGAAGAAGAGGAGGAGGAAGTAGAGAAGGTGTGGGAGGAGAAGGTGGGGGAGGGGATAGGTGAGGGGGAGATGAGAAAGCGGCATTACATTGAGAAAATGAGAGAGAAAGGGGAAAGGGGAAGGGAAGGGGAAAGAGAGTCAGAAAAAAAGAGAAAGAAAGAAAGAGAAATAGACAGAGAGAAAGGCATAAAAAAGATAAATAAAAAAGGCTAAAGAAAGATGTTAGAAACAGACAGCCGAGAAGGCCCGGGTGTACTAAAGCGACTCGGCCCAACCTCGTCCTTTCTTCAATATCTAGGACGTCCGCCCGCACGCCCGCACGCCCGCACGCCCACTCGCCCTGCCATGGTTCCGTAACGTTGCCGCCCCTCTTCCCTCCTTCCCTTCCATATTTATTCACGTGTGTTCCATTCCCCTTCTTCCCTCTGTTCTTCATCGGATTTGTGTTTTCTCGTCCCCTTTTGTTTTTTGTTTTTTGTGTGTCCCTTCCACCTCTTTCGTCTGTCCTTGTTCTTGTGTGTCCCTTCCTCCTCTTTCGTCCGTTTGTTCTTCCTATGTTTTTTATTTATTCTCCATCATTTTCTTGTAGCTATTTTTCGTATTGTTCTTTAAATTGTGTATATTATTTTTAGGTTTAAAGAATATGAAAAAAATCCTGATAATATATATATATATATATATATATATATATATATATGTATATATTAAGTAAATTCGCTCTCACTTCTTCAAAAATATATTTACAATGCGTAGTTCAGATCGCCTTTTGTATTTATTATTATTATTATTATTATTATTATTATTATTATTATTACTATAAAAATATTTAAAATTCATGATTTTTTAAGCGTATTATTCAGCCTCGGAATTCGGCTTAACGGGGACAATAGGCCTCTCCATGCGTATTAGGCCTAGGAGGGTCTGACGCGGATGAAAGAAAATTTCCCTTGATCTCTTGCTGTGTCTTCTGATCGCTGTGTTTATTTGTTTATTTATCGATTGTTTTTGTTATTGTTGTTGTTGTTGTTATCATCGTCATTATCATTATTATCATCATTATCATCATCGTTGTTATTGTTTTTTTTCCTGCTTCTTCTTCATTCCATCGCATCCCTTTCTCTCCATAGTCATTATATTTTTTTCTTTTACTTCTTCCTCTTCTTGTTCCTGCAAATATTCCGTTTTTTTTCCTATTCATCTGTTCTTGCCAGGAAATTAATTTTGTTTTTAGTATGTGTTTTTTATCTTTTCTATTCCCTTGTCTTCTCTTTTCTCTCCCCTTCCTCCTCCTACTCCTCCTCCTCCTCCTCCTCCTCCTCCTCCTCCTCCTCCTCCTCCTCCTCCTCCTCCTCTTCTTCTCCTCTCCTCCTCCTCCTCCTCTCTTCCTCCTCCTCCTCCTCCTCCTCTCTCCTCCTCCTCCTCCTCCTCCTCCTCCTCCTCCTCCTCCTCCTCCTCCTTTCCTCTCCTCCTTCTCCTCCTACTACTCATCCTACTACTCCTTTCCTCTCCTCCTCCTCCTCCTATTCCTCCTACTCACCCTATTACTCCTTTCCTCACCTTTCCTCTTCTCTCCTCTCCTCCTCTTCCACTTCCTCGTTTCCCATTCCCATCCGTTCGCGCTAATTCACATCCCCCTGAATTCAGGAGTCAGAATTTCTTAAAGGTCAAAAAGATGTCACTTTCGTTTAGCTGTTCGCTTCGACGAGACTTTATTTGGTTGAAGGAACTCTATTTCTGCCTCCCCTCACCCCCCCCCCCCTCCCTCCTCCTCTCCCCTCTTCCTCCTCCCCTTTTCGCATTTCCTCTCCCCCCCCCCCCCTTCCTCTCTTCGCTTTCCCTTTCCTTTTTGTTTTCTCCTGCCTCTTCCTATTTCGCTTTTTCTTTATCTCTCTTCCATCTTTCCCCTTGTCCCCTTTCGTCTGATGTATCCCTCTCTCTCTCTCTCTCTCTCTCTCTCTCTCTCTCTCTCTCTCTCTCTCTCTCTCTCTCTCTCTCTCTCTCTCTCTCTCTCTCTCTCTCTTTCCCTCTCCCTTTCCCTCTCCCCCCTGCCCGTCCTCTTCTCCCTGGACCCCCTGATTTCCTAGTCCCCTAACCCTATCAGTTATGCCTCAGTTGAGTGATCTGCCCTCCCTCCCTCCCTCCCTCTCTCCCTTGCCCTCCTCTGACCCCTCCTCTCCACTCTGTCTCTTTTCCGTCGCCTTTTACTTTACATTCATCCCTCTTGACTCTTCTTTCCTCGTTCTCTTATCTCTCCTCTCTTCTCCTCTCCTATACTTTTACTTCTTCCTCTGCTTCTCCTCTTTCCCTTCCACTCTTTCCGTCTACCTGCCCTTTTCCCTCTTCCTCTCCCTCTCTTTCTCCTCTCTCCCTTTTCCACTGTCTCCACTTCTCTCTCCCTACTTCCTCTCCCTCTCCCTCTATCTCTTCCCCTTCCATTCTCCCCCTCCTCTTGCTTCTCTCCTTTCCCGTCTCCCTTTCCCTCCCCTTCTCCCTCTATTCTCTCCTTGTCCCTCTCCCTTCCCTCTCTTCGTCTCCATCTCCCTCTCCCCCTCCCCTTCCCTCTCCCTTCTCCCTCACTACCTTTCTCCCCCACTCCCTTTCTCCCTCCCTCCCCTTTTTCCCTCTCCTTCTCCCTCTCCCTCTCCCTCTCCCTCTCCCTCTCTTTCTTCTTTTCTTATTTTCTCTCGTCTGTGCGAATATGTCGTGCCTAACTTCCTTGTTTGCCACTATAACAGTTTGTATGGATTTTTTTCCCACGCATTTATTTGTCTTTCTCTGCTTGCGTGTGCACTGCCAATTTTGTTGTTGTTGTTACTTGTGTTCATGTTTTTGGGTGGTTGGTAAATTTTTATGTTGTTTTTTATTGTTGCTATGTTTCATTGCATGCTATTTTTCGTTGTTGCGTTTTTATTGTATGTCAATTTTTTTTTTTTTATTGGTTTTGTTCATTGGTGTTATTTTCATCATCGTCAGTATTCTCATCATTTTTATTGCTATTTTGTAAATCTATTCAAGCTATCATGGCACGTTCTTTCTCTTTCTCTTACCTCACTTACCTCCTCCTCCCCTGTCTCTCTTTCCTCACTTCTTCCCTTTATCCTCCCTCTTCTTCCGTCGTTTTTCCTCGCTTCTCTCGCTTCTCTCTCCTTCCCTCATCTTACTTCATCCGCTCTCCTCTTCTCATTTTCCCTCTCCTCCCCCTCATCCGCTCTCCTCTTCTCATTTTCCCTCTCCTCCCCCTCATCCGCTCTCCTCTTCTCATTTTCCCTCTCCTCCCCTCATCTCTCCTCACCTTCACTCCCTTCCCTCTCCCTCCTATATCCTCTCTCTCCTTTCTTAATCTTTCCTAATCCTCCCTCCCCTTTCCTTATCGTCCCTCTCACTCCTCCTCTCATCTTCCCTCTCCTCCTCCCCTCATATCTTCTCTCCTCACCTTCACTCCTCTCCTCCCCTCATCTCTCCTCTCCTCACCTTCACTCCTCTCCTCCCCTCATCTCTCCTCTCCTCACCTTCACTCCTCTCCTCCCTTCATCTCTCCTCCCTTCATCTCTCCTCTTCTCATCTTCCCTCTCCTCCCCTCATCTTCCCTCATCTCTCTTCTCTTCCCCTCATCTCCCCTCCTCTCATCTTCCCTCTCCTCCCCTCATCTTCCCTCTCCTCCCCTCATCTCTCCTCTCCTCCCCTCATCTTCCCTCTCCTCCCCTCATCTCTCCTCTCCTCCCCTCATCTCTCTCCTCCTCCCCTCATCTCTCCTCACCTTCCCTCCCTTCCCTCGCATTTCTGTTCTTTCCAGCCACCTCTTTTGGATCCGGGACCTCGTCCGTAACGCCTCAGTTGATTGCACGGCCTGCGAGTTCGCCGCGTCCGATTCCTTGACTTACAGAAAGAGTTTCGTTGGGGCGAAAATGTATAGCGGGTCTTGGTCCTTTTCGACACATTTTAAGAATGTGTGTGCGTGTGTGTGTATGTATGTATGTATGTATGTATGTATGTATGTATGTATCTTATCTATCTATATATGGATTGAATGCATGTATGTGTATGTATGTATTTATCTATGTATGCATGCCTGTACGTACGTGCGTGCGTGTTTACGTGCGCGTGTGTGTGACGTGTAATATGTTCTTCCTTTTGTATTAGACGCACAAAGCGAGTCTTGGCGGAACTTGCCTAAGAATTTTGCGGTATATTGTTGGCAGTGTGTTTTGCAGAAGGACATTGACGTCTCCGCAGCCCCCCCTTCCTTTACAAATAGACAAAAGGCGAAGCAAAAAGTCCAGGAAATCGAACATGTCCAGACTTCACGCTCTTTAACTCCGATACAAAACATTTAAACCTCAAACCTATGTACAGAGGGAGGGAGAGGGAGAGGGAAGGGGAGGGAGAGGGAAAGGGAGAGGGAGAAGGAGAGGGAAGGAGAGGGAGAGGGAGAGGGACAGAGAGAAGGGGGAAGAGAGGAAGAGGGGGACAGAGAAATTGAGTGAGAAACGGACAGACAGACACAGACAGCTACAGAGACATCCCCTTCCTATGCTCCAAGGTCACGCCAGCAGGATTCCTTCGACAGCCAATCAGAAGTGGCTTTTAGTCGTAAGGAAGCTGTCATTAGTCCATTCCGGGAAATCGCGGCGAGCTCCTGTCCTGTCGTTCCAATTTTCCGTCCGTTTAAGGATTTTGAGGCAAAAGGAGGGACTCACGCTGTACGCTCCGCAGTCGCAATATATTGGATCACAATTTCTGGCTTGAAATTATTTGCATTGTTCCTCTCCTTCCTCTCTCCTCCCCTCCTCTTCTCCTCCTCCTCTCCAACCCCCCACCCTCACTCTCTTCTCCTACCCCCCTCCCTCTTCTTGCTCCTCCTCCTGTACCCCCCAACCCTCTCTCTCCTCCACCTACCTCCCTTTATCCCCAAAAGGAATAAGAATAAGAAAAGGAATTAAGAGAAAGGAAGAGAGAAGAGAGAGACGAAAAAAAAGAGTGAGTATTTCTTTCTGCAAATGCTTCATCAGTGAAGTTGACGGAGAGGTCTTTCAAAGCGACCACAATGTGTGAGAGGAACGAGCCGAACATGTCCCTGATGGAGACTTAATTTTCTGCCAGACTTCCGCTCGATTATTTCTTTGTTTATGCATGAGCGATATTTGGAGAGGGAGAGAGGGGAGGAAAGAGAGAGAGAGATAGGGAGAGGGAGAGGGGAGGAAAGAGAGAGAGGAAGAGGGGAGGAAAGAGAGAGAGGGGAGGAATGGGAGAGGGAGAGAGGGGAGGAAAGAGAGAGAGAGAGAGAGAGAGGGAGAGAGAGGGAGGAAAGAGAGAGAGGGAGGGAGAGAGAGGGAAGGAAAGAGAGAAGGAGAGAGAGAGAGGGGAGGAAAGAGAGAGGGAGAGAGAGGGGAGGAAAGAGAAGAGGGGGAGGAAAGAGAGAGAGGGAGAGGAAATGAAGGAGAGGGAGGGAGAGAGAGAAAGGGAGAGGGGAGGAAAGTGAGAGAGGGAGAGAGGGGAGGAAAGTGAGAGAGGGAGAGGAAAGGAAAGAGAGAGAGAGGGAGAGGGAGAGGGAAGGAAAGAGAGAGGGAGAGAAGGAAGGAAAGAGAGAGAGAGGGAGAGAAGGAAGGAAAGAGAGAGAGAGGGAGAGGGGAAGAAGGGGAAGGGTGAAAGAAGGAGAGTGGAAGAGGAGGATAGATAGGGGAGATTTAAAGAGAGGGAGGGCGGGGAGGAGGGAGAGAGAGGGTAGATAGAGGAGATAAAGAGGAGAGTTGTGGAGGGAAGGAGAGAGGGCGTGAGTAGATAGGGAAATATGAAAGATGAAACAGGGAGGGAAGCAGCAAGGGAGGGAAAAGGAGGGAAAGACACAGAGAAATGCCAGTATGGCTTTTGATGCGACTCTCTGGTACTTTGATTAAAACCCATTGCTTCGAGTTCATTAAATTGCGTTCGAAGCAGCAATGCAAATCCCCAGTGCTTAGCCGTGAATTAAAACGATTCGTTTTGGCTAAACTAAGTCTCACAGTGGCCAGTATATCCCTGCTGCGCGTAATGACACCCCTTTGCGCGATGTAATGGCCGCTTGACACCCGCGTTCTTTCCGGCGCGAGAAGTAGTTCCGAGTCGGCCGCGTTCGTTTAAATGGCTCACTCTCCGTCTCGAATCGGCAGCGCCTTGCGTGTCATAGTCGTCTTCAGGGCAGGTGTTTGGCGTGACGTGACGTAACCTCAGGCGCGTAACGTCACGCCTCCCCCGTCACACAACACTGGCCACTGACAACAGGATACTGAGCGTGACGCCGGGCTGTGAAGGGTGGGTGTGCTGTGAAGGGTGGGTGTGCTGTGTGTACCTTCGTGCCGGCGAGGCGATGTCTTCCAGGAAAACCCTTATTAGACGAGAGGAGTCTTGGCTTGGCGTGTGGCAGCCGGTCGAGTCGGCAAATACACGGCTTCGTTCGTGGGAGGGTCGGCGGAGCACACGCGCGCGTCTACATTTCGCTGTGGCTCGGTCTATTATAATCGGGCTTACGTCGCATGTTAATTGTTTTTTCTCCCTCTTCTCATTTCTTCCTTTCCTTCTACTTCTACTTCATCGTAATCATCATCATCATCATCATCTTATCCATATACATCCCCATCTCACCCTCCCCTCCCCTTCCCTTCCCCCCTCCCGTCCCCTCCCCTCCGACATGCCCACAACGAGAGAGTAATTTCGAGGGATCGGTAATTCGCAGTTTAGATGATACTTGACAAACGAGGGCGCGGGCGGCGGCGGCGGCAGGTAGCGGCGCCCCTCGGGAGCATAAGCCAAGGGGCGGGGCGTCATTTTTACGCCTTCTTGGCCACAACCACAAAATGGATACAAATTGTTGCCAGGTTGAAACAAGAGCCCTTGATGAGCTTGCTGGAGGTGGAGCGAGAGATTCAGTTCGCGCCGTGGATGGACTTTTGATATATATATATATATATATATATATATATATGTATGTATATATATATGTATTTATATATATATATATGTATATATACATACATATATATACATATATATATATGTATATGTATGTATATATTTATGTATTTATATATATATGTATATGTATGTATATATATGTATGTATATATATGTATATATATGTATTTATATATATGTATATATATATATATGTATATATATATGTATATATATGTATATATGTATACATATGTGTATATATATATTATATACAAATAGGAAAATATATATGCAAATGTCCTTTTTTGTACTAGTGTGTGTTTATGCGTCTGTCTGTCTGTCTATCTGTCTACAAGGGGAGAGAAAGAATATACAGAAACAAGCCTCGGAAACCTCTCCTAAACCTCCATCGGTCTTTCGTCTTCCATAACCCAACCCGGTTATAGAATCGGATCCAGACTAAGACAGAGTAGAAGAGCATAGGATAGAATAGGGTAGGATAGGATACGCCCGGATAGGGTAGGATAGGACAGGATACGCCTGGATAGGGTATGATAGGACAGAATACGCCTGGATAGGGTAGGATAGGACAGGATACGCCCGCATAGGGTAGGATAGGACAGGATACGCCTAGATAGGGTAGGATAGGACAGGATACGCCTGGATAGGGTAGGATAGGACAGGGTCTCCTTGCGTGAACAATACCAAAACCGTCCATCATCGCAAAACCATTGTCCCG
The DNA here is from genome assembly GCF_019202785.1 of Penaeus chinensis. Taxonomy (NCBI): domain Eukaryota; kingdom Metazoa; phylum Arthropoda; class Malacostraca; order Decapoda; family Penaeidae; genus Penaeus; species Penaeus chinensis. The sequence goes on from NC_061820.1 coordinate 3,546,467, forward strand.
GGCTCGTGGCTCAGCGGTACCGTCGTCCGGAAAGGGGTGATAGATTATTGTTCGCGGCCGCCATTGTACCGGTCTTCTCTCTGATTAGTGATTGGTCTGATCCTCTGCCTTCTCTTCTTCTTCTTCTTCTTCTTGTAGTTCCCCATCATCATCATCATATTTTGCTTCTTCGTTTCTTTCTCTTCTTCCTCTCTTTCTTTTCCCCCTTTTCTTCCTTCCTCCTCCTCCTCCTCCACCTATTCCTCCACTACCTCCTCCTCCCCTTTCACCACCACCACGTCCTCCTCCTCCTTCTCCCCCTCCTCCCCCCCTTCCCCTTCCTCCTTCCCGCCTTCTGATCTCCGGCAAACTATTCATTTCGGGCGTAATAGCGGGCGCGCGTCTTGCCAACCGCCTCGTATTTGGTTACCGCCGGGCCCCGGTCACCCAAAACTGGCATTATCCTCGCGGTGAAGCAAGCCCAATAGAGGAGAGAGGCGGGGTGTGTTGGAGGGAGGGGAGGTGTGTTGGAGGGAGGGGAGGTGTGTTGGAGGGAGGGGAGGTGTGTTGGAGGGAGGGGAGGTGTGGTGGAGTGAGGGGAGGTGTGTTGGAGGGAGGGGAGGTGTGTTGGAGGGAGGGGAGGTGTGTTGGAGTGAGGGGAGATGTGTTGGAGGGAGGGGAGGTGTGTTGGAGGGAGGGGAGGTGTGTTGGAGGGAGGGGAGGTGTGTTGGAGGGAGGGGAGGTGTGTTGGAGTGAGGGGAGGTGTGTTGGGAGTGAGAGGAGGTGTGTTGGAGTGAGGGGAGGTGTGTTGGAGTGAGGGGAGGTGTGTTGGGAGTGAGAGGAGGTGTGTTGGAGTAAGGGGAGGTGTGTTGGAGTGAGGGGAGGTGTGTTGGAGTGAGGGGAGGTGTGTTGGAGTGAAATGAGGCGCGCTAGAGTGAGGGGAGGTGTGTTGGATTGAGGTGAGCTGCGTAGGAGTGAGGTGAGCTGCGTAGGAGTGAGGTGAGCTGGGGAGGAGTGATGGCGAGCTCTTGCCTCGAATGGTGATCATTATCCTTCGGCCGTCGTGCCAGAGCCGCTGGTTAAGGATTATATATATGCTTTATGGCCGTCATCTGATTGGCAGTCATTCTTGGAGGCCCGATCTGGCCGGACCGTTTGGCCTCTTTTTATCGCAGTACTTCTGTCCTCCTGATTAGCCATTCCCTTTCTCGTCATCCGCGATCATTACAAGGACGAAGTTTAAAAGAAAAAGAAAAAAAAAATTGGTTCGATTCTTCCCCCTGACATTTTTTTTTCTTTTTCCTTTTTTTTACTAGAGGGAATGAATCAAAAGTAGATAAGAGAGATTAAAATAACAGGGAAATCAGGACGTTGACGCGATCACTGTTCTGTTTGCACCGCCAACCATCAGGGAATTACACCAGTGGAATCTGAAGCCACACTCGGGCTGGCTTTATGGAATTGAGTCTTCGTTTCATGGGGTTAAATACGACAAAAGTGCGTGTTTTTCGCGTTTTGTCTTTTTTCGTGTTTTTTTTTTCCTTTTTTTCGCTTTTTTGTATTTTTTTTTTTGTTTTGGTTTTTGTTTTCTGTCCTTTTTTTCGTGTTTTTTATTTCTCATGTTTTCGGAATCTGAGTCGATCGTTTTTAGATGGTATTTTTTCGGGGGGGGGGGGGGGGTGTATGTGTTGCTAACGGCCGTTTTCTAGGTTCATGTTTTACCAAAAAAAAAAAAAAAAAAAAAAAATACAATTTATGTGCTTTGCGGTACGGACTAATTGGATTTTCAAATGCAATGTTCAAAAGGGTATTTCAATTTATGTTTATGGCCAAAGTGAATTTAAATGAGTCATAAATATATTTGGGACGATTGTGAACCTACCCGTTTGCGCGCGAGGTTGCTGTTGTACAGAATTGTCGAAAAGAGGAAAGGAAGGAAGAAAAAAAAAAAAAAAATAGAAACGTATAGCGAGAATGAAAGGAAAATGCTTGTGTGCTTTGTCCGCGAATTTCACAGCGGTCGAAGGCATCTGAGAAAACCGGTCGACGGCGAGACATCAAAGGGTTAAAACACCAGAGACGAGCGGCGCGAAATGAATGACACGCGAAACGGACGACGCGAAATGGAGGAAAAGAAGGAGGAGGAGGAAGTATGGAAAGGGAGAAAGGAAAGTTTTTTTTTAGAGGGTGAGATGGAGGAAGAGTAGGAGGAGAAGGAGGAAGAATGGAAAGGGAGAAAGGAAAGTTTTTTTTAGAATGGGTGGGAGGATGAGAAGAAGAAGAAGAAGGAGAATAATAATAATAATAATAATAATAATAATAAGAAGAAGAAGAAGAAGAAGAAGAAGAAGAAGAAGAAGAAGGAGGAGAGGAGGAGGAGGAGGAGGAGGAAGAGGAGGAGGAGGAGAAGATGGAAACGAAGGAGAAATGGAAAGGAAAAAAATAAAACATTTTTATAATGGGTGGAGGGCGAAATGGGGGAACAGGACAATGAAAAGGAGACGAAGGAGAAATAGAGAAAACATGAAAATATAAGGTTATTAGAATGGGCGAGAGGGTGAAATGGAAGACGATAAGGAGACGGAAAGAGAAAGAGAGAAAAAAGGAAAAGAAGGAAGGGTATTAAAGTGGATGAGAAGGGAGGGTGGAAGATCGAAAGAGGATGAAGGGAGGGAAAAAAGTAAATGTGAATGGAAGGAGGAATAAAAGAAAATGAAAAGGTTGGTGAAGCAGAATGAAGAGCAAAAATGTGAAGAAATAGATGAGAGGAAGAGGAAGAGGAAGAGGAAGAAGAGACGAGGAGACGAGGAGAAGAGGAGAAGAGGAGAACGAGAGAGAAGAGAAGAGAGAGGAAGAAGAAGAAGAGAAGAGAAGAAGAAGAAGAAGAAGAAGAGGAGGAGGACGAGGAGGACGAGGAGGACGAGGAGGAGGAAAGAGAAAGAAATGCCCAAAATAATAATAAGGGGAGAGGAGGAAAAAAAGACAGGCAGAAAATGGGTGAGAGAAGGGGAAAAGCGAGAACTTCAAAATAAATAAAGCAGCCCCGTGGATTCTTAAAAAAAAAAAAAAAAAAAAAAAAAAAAAAAAAAAAAAAAAGCAGAACAGACAGGAAGCTCACTTTATTGTTATATACAATAGATTAAAAGCCTCTTCATCAGGGTCGGCTTTTGACTCCCCACGGAAAGGCTTAACGTGGTTTGCACATGGCGTACTAATATTTTACATTAGAATGAATGGTATGATGCAATAAAGGGCCATTTGCCCCCATCGCACGTGGATTTATTTCTGTTTTGAAGCTTCGCTCCGTTTGTCTGTAATTAGGGGAGTATTTGCTAATTAAGTGCACAATCAGTGACTTAATTATCTGGGGGCGAGTGAGAGGAGAGGCGTGGTAATAGCTAATGCTGATATACGTTTTTCTTTTCTTTTAAGTTTTATTGCTCTGTGTGTGTGTCGTTAACCGTCTTTCTTCACACACACACACACACACACACACACACACACACACACACACACACACACACACACACACACACACATGCGCGCGCGCGCCTTCCCACTCTTTCTTTTTTTCATTCTTCTTTTATCTTCGAATCCAACCATCGATCGCAAATTAGGAAAAGGAAAAGACCCTTCTTTGCCCTATTCCCTCCTCCCCCTCTCCTTCCACTCTCCCTACTCATACCACCCCATCCCACTACCATCCCGCCCTCTCCCTCCCTCCCTCCCTCCCTCCCTCCCTCCCTCCCTCCCTCCCTCCCTCCCTCCCTCCCTCCCTCCCTCCCTCCCAACCCCCCGCAATTTCGAATTTCGCGTCCACATACACACACCTTCCCTACTCCTAAATAAAGGGGGGGGGGGGAGGGAGTGCATCGAGCGCCGGTAGTCAGTCAGCCTAAGAAGACTCGCCATCGACTATTTCCGTGTTTTGGGCGAGGGATGGCGGCCGTTCAGGGGGAAAGCGTTTTTTTTCCATTTTTGAGTGGAGGGGAGGGAGGGGTTGTGTGTGGGGGGGTGGATGGGGTGTTGTGTGTGGAGGGGGGAGGGGCGGTTGTGTGTGTGTGTGTGTGTGTGTGTGTGTGTGTGTGTGTGTGTGTGTGTGTGTGTGTGTGTGACATTTTTGTGGCGTTGTTTAAAGGGAAATTTAATTTTTTTTATCAATTGTTTGGTTTTAAATCTCTTGATTTTTGCTAACACTTTTTCCGCTTTGTTTCTTTTTCATTGTCCAATTTAAATAACTATTGTTATGTACGTGTGTGTCTGTGTGCGCGCGCGTTTGTATTTTTACGCTTTATGGTGTGTGTATGTGTACATTATACGCGTCTGTGTAAGTTAGCCTTCATGTGTACATTTATATGTGCATCCGTGCGTATGCCTATTTGTGCACGTGTTAGCTGGTGTGTCTGTGCAAATGGGTGATTATCTGGATGTGTTTATGTGCAAGTAGACCCTTGGCAGTAACACAATAGTACCTTCCGCCTTGTTGTTTACCACTGTCTTCTTCCTAGAGGGCAAAAGTACCACCGACCGCCACTGATCGGATACCACTGTTAAATGCACTGGATATGAAATGAAGACGGTGTGGGTGTTCTATATACGAAGTGGATATTGAGGGATAAGGTAGTTTGGGGCATGACGAGTGGGTGGGTGGGTGGGTAGGCGGTTGGGGTTGGAGGGCATTGGGGGCGTGGGAGAGCGAGGGTGTCCGTGTGGGCGGCGGCGGCGGCAGCGGCGGCGGAGAAGCGGCGTGTAGAGGAATCGAGGAAGCGATGGGTGAGCGAAATTTGAATATTTGGTCGACAGATATGAAAATCCGCGTCTTGTGTCTGTCGGAGTTTTTCTTGTCTTCGCTTTTTTTTAACTTTTTTTAGGTTTTCGATGATCATGGTGCGATAGGTTAGATATTTTACGGAGAAATGGGGGGGAGGTTAGGGAGGGGGGGAAGAGGAAACGAGGGGATTGAGGGAGAGAGTTCGAGGAGAGAGAGAGAGAGAGAGAGAGAGAGAGAGAGAGAGAGAGAGAGAGAGAGAGAGAGAGAGAGAGAGAGAGAGAGAGAGAGAGAGAGTAAGAGAAAGAAAGAAAGAAAGAAAAAGACGGAAAGAAAGTAAGAGAAACAGAGAGAGCGAGAAAGTGAAAGAAGAGAAAAGAGACAAGAGAGAAATAAGGATAGAGAGACGGGATGAAGGAAATAAGAAATACATAAAAGATATATTTATATATTTAAGGTAGAAAGGGAAAGAGAATTTTAAGCTGTCGAATGAATAATTTTGGTAAGAAAAGAATTGGGGGGAGTGAAAAGAGAAACTTTTATTAATACCATTAGCGGTTAGGGAGCGGGTAAGCGAGGGTAGGCGAAACTAATGGAAGGGAAAATAAAGGAGAAAGAGGAGAGAAATGTTCATTCATAGAGACGATTAAGGCTTTAAAAAAAAAATAAAAAGACGTCCAGGGAATTGCAGGTTAATTTGTATTTATCGGTTTTATATTCTAGCTTGTCATCTCACTCTCCCCCTTCCCCCCCTCCCTTCTCCCTTTCCCTATCCTTCTCCCTCTCCCTCTTCCTCTCCCTCTCTCTCTCTCTCTCCGTCCCCTTCCTTTTTTCTCCCTCCCCCTTACTTCCCCTCTCCCTCTCCTCTCTCCCTCCCCCTCCCTTCACCCCCTCCCTCCACCTCCCTTCACCCCCTCCCTCCACCCCTTCTTCCCTCCCCTTCCCTCCACCCCTTCTTCCCTCCCCTTCCCTTCACCCCTTATTCCCTCCCCTTCCCTTCACCCCTTCTTCCCTCCCCTCCCCCCTACCCTCTCCCTCCCCCCTCCCACCCCATCACTCTGTGTATTCATATATGCGAAGCTCTATTAATGAATGCATATTTGAGGAATATTGGAGTATAACGCCAATCACAGTCCTTGTTATTATTCTCGAATCGGCGAACCAGTCACAGACAGCTGGACACGCGAGGACAAGGAAGAGCGGAAGGGGGGGGGAGGGGGGGAGGACAGGCTGTAGTGTAGGCCTATGCACATTGCAGGCTGCTGCTGTTGTTGTCAGAGCCTTTTTCGGGTTCTGTTCTTGGTGGCTCATTATTATCGTTGTTTTTAATTGGTATTATCATCATTAACACCATCATTGTCAGTGTTATCATCATCATCATCATCATCATCATCATCATCATCATCAATATCAATCAGTATCATTATCATTATCATCAGTCATCATTATCACTATCGTTGTCACAGTCTTTTCATTATCATTATGATTATTATTGCCGTCATGGTTATTATTAGTGTTATTGCATACATCGTATTTTATCTATCTATCTATCTATTGTTATTAATACTGTAGTTGTATCAGTGTTATTTTTAATTGAATCGATCGCTAACGAATATTATTTTTCTCTCTTTTCAGGTATGTATTCCAATAAAAAGAAAAAGAAAGAAAGAATTGTTAAAGAAGGGAGACAGTGTGAGTACCAGAAGACACTTGTATTTTCTTCGATAAATATCCGTTCTGTTGAAGAAAAAAAATGCATTTTTTCGTATTGCGTGTGACTGGGAGCGACGTATTGAAATCATTCTCTTTGCTTTTGATTTTCTCGTTATCTATCTTTTCATTTGTCATTTGTTATTGATTTTTTTTTTCTCCTCTTTTCTTTTCTTTATCTTCAAAGGCAGATCACTTTTCCACGCCCATGAGCTTATCTTCTGGTTATTTGCATAATGCTTTTATTTCATGTTAAGTTCTTGTTTTTCGATGCTTCAAGTCTTCGCTCCGGATTCCTTCATTTCTCTCTTCGGATATTCTTATTCTCTGTTTCTTCTCTAGCTATCTTCATTTCTTGTTTATTCATCGGATGTTCTCATTCGCCGGTCCTTCTCCAGATTTCCTCATTCCCCGTTTATTCGTATTTCCCCATTTCCCGCTTCCCGGAGTACATTAACTTCACATCTGTTAGCGGAGGCTTCTCTTCTCTTCCTCTCCTTCCCTCCTTTGTTAATTCTTTGCGTGACGATTTACCCAAAGGCCCACACCAGCAGGAGAGGCTTTGTTAACTATATGGCTGTGCTGTGTTCTCGGCCTGGCTGTGCTGGGTGTACAGGCTTCGGTCGGTAGTCTCTTTCTCCTTTTCTCTTTCTATTTTTCTTTTTCTCCTTTTCTCTTTCTCTCTTTTTCTCTTTCTTTTTCTCTTTCTTTTACTCTTTTCTTCTTCTCTTTTCTTTTTTCTGTCTGGCTCTGTCTGTCTCTCCCTCTCTCTCTCTCTCTCTCTCTGTTCTCTCTCTCTCTCTCTCTCTCTCTCTCTCTCTCTCTCTCTCTCTCTCTCTCTCTCTCTCTCTCTCTCTCTCTCTCTCTCACTCTTTCTCCTGTGATGGGTCACCTTTATCAAGGTTTTCTTAGAATGTGTCGGTTTTTGAACCATTTTTAACTCCGTTTCCTCCTTTTCCTTTTCGCATCGCAATTCCTACAACCCGCAGGACACCCCCCCCCTTCTCCCCCTTCCCCTTCCCCTTCCCCACTCCCCCCCCTTCCCCCTTCCCCACTCCCCCCCTCCCCCAATCCTGCCATTTCTGCAACCGGGAAACTTGCACAGGAGGGGAAAGGGAGGGGGAGGGAGGGTTTACATATATTCAATCCCGACATTTGCACAGTGGTTAGACCGTAATTTGCAAAGTTGATATGACCGTTTAATACGAATTCCATTAGAGCTTCATTACATCGCAATCAAAATCTGGGCCCCGCGTTCCAACAGGACCCATCTGTCAGCTATGTTTCCAGCGACGGAATCGATTCCCAGCCTGCCAGCTTGTGTGCGAGAGAGAGAGAGAGAGGGAGAGAGGGAGAGAGGGAGATAAAGAGGGAGTGATTGTCTTTTTCTCTTTCTCTCTCGGTGTTTCTGTCTTCCTGTCTCTGTCTGTCTGTCTGTCTGTCTGTCGGTCGGTCTCTCTTTCTCTTTCTCTTTCATTTCTCTCCCTCTGTCTCTCTCTCCCTCTCTCTTTCTCTCCCTCCCTCCCTCCCTCCCTCCCTCCCTCCCTCCCTCCCTCCCTCCCTCCTTTTGCCACAGAATGTAGTGTCTCAGAACTCCAGAAGGACTTGCTGGTTTGGCTTTTGGGTTTGGGAGAGCGGGGGGGGGGGTAAAGGGGGGCGCTTGTTAGAGGAGGGGAGGAAAGTAAGGAAAGAGGGGAAGTGGGGAATAAGGGAGGGGAAGGACGAGTAGGAGAATTACAGGCCTCGTTAGCTGGGGGGGGGGGGGACGAGAGGGGAGAGGAGGGGGGCAGTGGGGAGTAGGGGGTGAAGGAGGAGTGTAGGAGTGGGGTGAGGGGATAGTGTGGGAGTGGGGGATGAGGAGGGAGTTGGAGTAGGGGGTGAGGGGGGGAGTGGGATGAGGGAGGAGTGTGGGCGTAAGGGATAAGGGGTGAGAGGGGAGTGGGAGTGGAGTAGGGGATGAGAGGGAGTGTGGGAAGGGAGGGAGGGAGGGAGGGAGGGAGGGAGGGAGGGAAGGAGGGAGGGAGGGAGATTCCGAGGCTTGTGGGCTGGTCTGGGATAAGTTGTGGATTTCAAGGATGTCGAGGGCTGGATAGAGGGTTGAATGGGTATTCTAGATAGCGCGGCTGGATATTTCGAGGGATTGTTTCGATGGCGTGTGTGTGTGTGTGTGTGTGTGTGTGGAGGGTGGGGGGGAAGGTGGGGTAGAAAATGTAGTGTATGGAAAGGATATATACATATAAATATATATATATATATATATATATATATATATGTATATGTATGTATACATTTGTTGTTGTTGTTGTTGTTGATTGAAGACGTTGTATTTAATGTGTCCCTCCATATTTGAAATTCCTCCATATCTAAAAGAAGAAAAAAAAAAAATGGCGCCACCTTTTTTCTTTTCTTTTTTTTCTTTTTTTCAATCTTCTTCCTTCTTCCTATTGCAACATCTATGTCTGCTTTCTTCGGTACCCCTTTCACTCGCTTTCCTTTTCCCTATCTTATTTTTTCCCCTTCATTTCTCTCTCTCTCTTCCACGCGCTTTCCCCTCTTTTGCCATACATCGCTTTCTCACCTCTTTCGTCTCCGTGCACATCTTCTTCCCCTCGGTCTCCCCTTTGTCTAGTCTCCGTCCCTCCCCCCTCTCTTTTCCCCTTTTCCTTTCCCTCACTCTTCTCTTTTCCTTCCTCGTTCTCTCCCTTCTCCTTGCCCACCCTCTCTCTCTTTTCCTTCCCATTCTCTCTCTCTCTCTCTCTCTTTTCCTCCCCCTCTCTCTCCGTTTTCTTCACCTCTCTCTCATCCTTTTCCGCCCTTCCCTCTCCCTGTCTCCCTCTTCCCCACTTCCTCCCTCCGCCCTGTCTCTGTCCCTGCCCTTCCCTGCCTCCCATCTGTATCAACATCCTCAACCTTTTGCTATCATTGTGAACTTCCCTCCACGCGCGCACGCACTCTGGCTCCCTCCCTTCAGATTTCTTCATCTCCATTTGTTTCTCGCTCGACTCCCTCTCGCACCTCGCCTCGCAGAGCTCTTTGCTTTGTGCTGGATATATTCGCTTTTTGTACTGCTCTTTCCTTCTCTGTCTGTCTGTCTGTCTGTCTGTCTGTCTGTCTGTCTGTCTCACTCTCTCTCTCTCTCTCTCTCTCCTCTCTCTCTCTCTCTCTCTCTCTCTCTCTCTCTCTCTCTCTCTCTCTCTCTCTCTCTCTCTCTCTTTCTCTCTTTATTTCCATTTTTTTCTTTTTCTTTTACGTTTTCACTGTATATTCTCTAGTGTGTGTGTGTGTGTATGTGTGCGTGTGCGTGTGTGCGTGTGTAAGCGAGCGAGCGAGCGAACGAGCATAACAGCCACACACTCACTCAATCACTCACTCTCGCTCGCTCTCTATTCGTCCCTCTGTGTGCTTCCAATATTTCAGCATTTGCCTGCCACAGAATCCCATCTGGTCTCGCGACTCTGTATTGAAACGAGTCCCAGAGTCTGTCACCTAGACCTAATATGGTGGGAGTCTTGGAGGGTCGCGTCTGGGTGTATGGAAGGGGAAAGAGAGTGAGTGAGTGAGTGAGTGAGTGAGTGAGTGAGTGAGTGAGTGAGTGAGTGAGTGAGTGAGTGAGAGAGTGAGAGAGTGAGAGAGTGAGAGAGTGAGAGAGTGAGAGAGTGAGAGAGAGAGAGAGAGAGAGAGAGAGAGAGAGAGAGAGAGAGAGAGAGAGAGAGAGAGAGAGAGAGAGAGAGAGAAAGAGAAAGAGAAAGAGAAAGAGAAAGAGAAAGAAAGCAGACGAGGTGACAAAGGAAGAGAAAACGAGAGAGAGGATGAAAAACAGGGGTGCAGTAAGGGAAGAAAAGACAAAGACACACCAGAGAGAGAAGAAAGACAAGAGAAATAGAAGAAAAGAGAAAACCCACGAACTGAGGAAGAGCAACAAAGGTGACTGGTGCGTCGGGGTCATCATCGCCTCGCGGACGGGGCCAAGAAGGACGCATAGTTCAGGGCGTATTTTCCGATAGAGGAGGGGGGGGGGTCCTTGGGGTAAACGGAGAGGAGGGAAGAGATTTGGTTTGACTTAGGGGAAGGGAGAACTTAGGGGAGGAGAGAACTTAGGGGGAGACAGAACGTAGGGGAAGAAAGAACTTAGTGGAAGAGAGAACTTAGGGGAAGAGACAACTTAGGGGAAAGAGAGAACTTAGGGAAAGAGAGACCTTAGGGCGGCCGATAAGGGTAGGTTTAGGGAAGGTTGAGGGAGAAAATCCTGGTGGATACTGTCGCTATGGCCTCGTATGGGAAGAAGAATAGGGAAGGGAGAGAGAGAAGGAATAATGGAGAGGAAGGTAGGCGAGGGATTGGAAAGAAAGGTGGAAATTGAGAGATGAGATTATTAAAAAAAAAAAAAAAATGAAATAAATAAAAAATAGATAATTAAAAGTGGGGAGAGAGAGAGAGAGAGAGAGAGAGAGAGAGAGAGAGAGAGAGAGAGAGAGAGAGAGAGAGAGAGAGAGAGAGAGAGAGAGAGAGAGAAAGAGAGAGAGAGAAAGAACGAAGGGGGGGAGGTAGAAAGAAGGGAGAAACAGACAGACAGGCGGAGACAGAGAGGGGAAGTAGAAGGAGAAAGAGAGAAAGAGAAAGAGAAAGAGAGAGAGAGAGAGAGAGAGAGAGAGAGAGAGAGAGAGAGAGAGAGAGAGAGAGAGAGAGAGAGAGAGAGAGTGCGCGATAGGGCAGGCCAGCAGGAAATTGGTGTCGGTAGCTTGTGTGTGGACGAGAGAGGAAGAAGCCAGGTCGAGTGTACGTCAGAAGTGGGGGGGGAGGGGGAGGGGGGTGCACAGGAGGTATTGGTGGCTATGGCAGCGTTGGGGAAAGGGAGAGGGGGGGAAGGGGCAAGATGTGGAGTATGAAGCCAATTAGAGAGAGAGAGGGAGAGAGAGAGAAAGGAGAGGGAGGGAAGGAGAGAGAGAGGAACAATTTTGGAAATATCAGGGTTATTTATTCACTATTCAGAGAGAGAGAGAGAGAGAGAGAGAGAGAGAGAGAGAGAGAGAGAGAGAGAGAGAGAGAGAGAGAGAGAGAGAGAGAGAGAGAGAGAGAGAGACGGCGCAGAAGGACGAGCAATGCAGCCAAACTCGACTTTCCCGACGAGGAACAAACAGGTACTTGAGAAGACTAGGCTTCCTAAGGGAATGACTTGCGACTTTTCCCCCTTCTTGGCGGAAAGGGGGGGTTAGGGGGTTGGGGGATGGGGAGGGGAGGGGAGTAGGAGGAGGTTGGGGGAAGGTGAAGAGGGTTGGGGAAGTGGGGTAGGAGAGAGGGAGAGGGGGAGGGGGAGAGGGAGAGAGGGAGAGAGGGGAAGTGGGGTAGGAGAGGGAGAGAGTGGGGAGAGGGAGAGGGAAAGAGGGAGAAGGAGAGAGGAAGAGGGAGTTTGCTGGACCTGGAAAATCATGGGAGACGTCTGAGGTCGTCAGTCCGGCTTGTTGTAGGTGATGTCAGAGCCGTGATGTCAGAGCCGTCGACGCAATATTACACCTGCTTCTAGTGTATGTTTGGGGGATATTCGCCGAACTTACGAGGCATTTGCGTGCGTAGAGGGCGAGCGCGGGCGGAGGCGGGGCGGAATTGTCAATAGAAGGTGCACATATATATATGTATACACGCTTACGTACATACGCGTACACGTGCGGAGGGAGGAAGGGAAGGGAGAGAGGGAGAGAGGGAGTTGAGGGAGTTGCATAAATAAAAAATAAAGAGAGAAAAAAGAAAGAAACAAAGACAGAGAGACCGAGAGAGAAAGAAAGAAAGAGAGAGAAAAAGAATAGACAGAAAGAGACAAAAGGTGACAGAAGAAAACACAGAGAAAGAAATACACGAGCGCCTTCCAAAAACTCTTCATGAAAAAGACTCGAAAAAGTCGTTTTATTGCAGCTTCGTTATTTTATATGACATATATCTCCTCCCCCGGTGATTTAACTCCCCGTTCCCCCCCTTTCCCCCCTCCCCCCTCCCCACCCTGAAGGTCAAAACTATAAAGGTCTTGACCTGATTAGTATGGGGAATAAGTATCTGTTATTGCTTTATTGATGACCTTGCTCGCGGCGATATGGGCCGGTTGAAAGGTCGGCCGGTTGAGGCACAAAAGTAAGGTGTGTTTGTGTGTGTGTGTGGGGGGGGGTGGGGGTTGAGGTCAAAAGGTCAGGAAAGGTCAGTTAAGGGAAAGTGCAGGGATAAACACGAAGGAGTGTGGGAAGAGGGGGATGTGATGGGAACAGCATGGAAAGAGGAGAGAAAAGAGAGAAAGAGAAATATAAGAGGGAATATAAAAAGAGGGATGGGTGGTCGGAAACAGCGAGCGATATGGACCCTTTTTTTCCCTCTCTCTCTCTCTTCCCGTATTTATGGATTATGTGGCACGAATGGGAGATGACGAGGAGGGAAAGAGGGATGACTAAGTGATATTCTGGTTATCGTTATGACTTTTGTCTCTCTCTTCCGAATTGGGTACAAGAAGGAGACGAGACGGAAAGGAGGGAGAGAGAGAGAGAGAGAGAGGCACAGAGGAAGGAGAGAGAGAGATGAGAAGAGTAAGCAGAGAAAGAGACGAAGAGGAAGGAGAGAAAGAAACGAAGAGGAAAGAGAAAAGGGAGAAGAGGAAGGGGAGAGAGAGAGAGAGAGAGAGAGAAGAGGAAGGAGAAAGAGAGAGAAAAGGGAGAAGAGGAAGGAGAGAGATAGAGAGACGAGAAGAGGAAAGAGAAATAGAGACGAAGAATGAAGAGAAAGAGAGAAAGAGCTATTTCATTATGACACTATATTTTTTTGTAATGAGGTTCGTTAATTAATTTGATTACGGCTTTTATTGTTCTAGTTATGATTTTGAGTGCATTAATTCCGACGTGTATATTAGTATCATGATTGGTACCTCAGTTTATTATATATTCATTATTATTGATTTTACTCAATACATATACATTTTTTTTTTATCATCATGACTTACATAATTTCATACAACAATAAACTCACTCGTGAAAGTAACCAAATAATATACGAGAAAAATAGACTATAAACATTAATATAAATGTAAATACGAATATAGACATGAAACAAAAATATATAGATGAATGTGATTTTAGAAAGATATCCATAGTTAGAGGCATGAGAGGAATGGATGGGGGGATGGGAAAGGGGGAGGGAGGGGAAAGGAAAGGGGAGGAGGGGAAGGGGAAAGGGGAGGGGAAAGGGGAGGAGGGGAGGGGAAAGGGGAATAGGGGAGGGGAGGGGAAGGGAAAGGGGAAGTGGGGAGGAGAGGAGGGGAGGGGAAAGGGGAAGAGGGGAAGGGAAAGGGGGAGTAGGGGAGGGGAAAAGGGAGTAGGGGAGGGGAAAAGGGGGGGAGGGGGAGTATCAACGGACGGAGATACATTATACTTAACAAACATTTGTGCTGACTCATCTCCCTTTTCGGGAACTAATATTATTGGTTGTGTAAGGCCTAACTTTATCGGCCATTTTTTATTGCTTTTATTGACTAAGTCGACTGGACTGTTTAGCTTATTTTGTCGTTGTCTTCGTCTTTCTTTCTTTTTTCATAGTTTTTTTTCCGATTTTCTTTTTCGAAGTGATGGTAATGAGATTTATTTTTTTCGTTTGGTACTCGGTAGATAAATGTTTTCCGAGAAGATTCTCAGAAATCTTGATCTTGTAAAAAAGGCCGAGTGATTAATTGAGATAATTGTTTGAGAGGGAAGAGGAGGAAGAAGGAGAGAGAGAGAGAGAGAGAGAGAGAGAGAGAGAGAGAGAGAGAGAGAGGAGAGAGAGAGAGAGAGAGAGAGAGATAGAGAGAGAGAGAGAGAGAATCAGCAAATCGAGAAGTAGGGTCTTCGGTTTTGGAAAAAAGGGGAGTTTCTCATTACTGCCCAAAGTCTCTTCAGAAATCCAAAGAGAATAAAAGTGTAGCTCTTTTTTTCTTTCTTTTTTTTTCTTTCTCTTTTTTTTTCTTTTAACTCGGGGCCAAGACAACGCCACGAGGGTCTCATAGGTCACGAGAACCGGGTCGAGAGCGGGGCCAATGTGACCCCTACGGTCGGAGGCGTGAAGGTCGCTTTTCGCATCGACCCGGAGGCGGCCGCGTGTGCCTCTCGGATTGGGCCTGATCCGTTTTCTTTCATCATCGGTGATTGGAAGGGATATTGTAATGTCCGTTAACGCGAAAGGCGAACTTAATGTCGTTGGGGCTTATCTTCTGGACAACGGCGCTTTTGAATCTCGTGTGCGCTGGGGGCGGAGCGGTCTGCTTGTTTGTTTGCTTGTTTGTTTGTTTGCTGGTTGTCTTTTCCCTGTCTTTCTTCTCTCTCTTTCTGTCCTCATCTGTCCTTTTTGTCTCTTTTCCTCCCCTATCTTTCCCCCTCCCCCCCTTCCCCCCCCCCCCCACTCTCTCTTTCTCTTTCTTTTCCTCCTCTTTCTCTCTCTCTCTCCTCTCTCCTTTCTCTCTCCTCTCTCTCTCTCTCCTCTTCCTCTCTCTCCTCTCTCTCCTCTCTCTCTCCTCTCCTCCTCTCTCTCTCCCTCTCCTCTCTCTGGGCCTAGACGGGATTTGCTCACGTGTTAATTGGTTTTCTGTAATCAACGTTTCTTCTCTCTCCTGTTTTTTTATTTTTGTTGTGTAGCGTTCGACATCCGATTTTTCTGAGAGAGTAAAGATTTTCTGCTGATGTGTTGTTTATTGAATTCCCTTGTTTTGCCCTTTTTTCTCTCTCTCTCTCTTCTTCTTCTTCTAAGCTGCCGCTAAAAGATTACATCGGAGTCTGAAAAGTAACTCAAGAAAGATAATGATGTTAGCAAAGTTTATATAAGTGGGATTAAAAAGGAGAAAAAAAAAAAAAAGAAAAAAAAAAGAAAAAGAAAAACGCACCCAGTTTCCAAACTGAAGGGAAACTCAACTATTTTATACGACTTTTCGCAACGTCTCCGAGATTCACTTTCTCTATCTCAGGATCGCTTTATGTACACAAGTTCCAATACCTCCTGAGACGTGTGACCCTTCCCCCCACCCCCCTCCCCCCCTTCCCCCCTTCCCAAACCCCATTGATGCTGTGTGGGGGGAGAGGAAGGAGGAAGGGGTGTGAGAAGAGGCGATATTTATATTAAATCGCGTAATCGGAGAATAATGACGGTATCTGGCTTTTTTTTTTTTTTTTTTTGGGGGGGGGGGGGCATTTTTGAAAGTTATTCTCCGCGCGCGTCGAACGGGGGGCGGATTCGGATTCCTTTTGGTAATAGATAAGTAGAGTGTGAAGAGCCCTAATGGAAGATTTAGGTCATGTCCGATTGCATACGAAATTGAAGCCATGATTTAGGCCAGTGGACGAAATTCAGGGCCCCGTTGGCAAGCCCGCAGTCTCCGTTTTCTGTGAAGTAAGGCTGAATCAGCGCGACTTGTCCCTAACCTATCGATATGTGGAAAATAATGTTATCATAGAAAATGGGGCTTTATAGGAGGTACGCTATGATACTGAGATAAAACTCCCGGGCTGGGCATCTTGAGGGGGCCATGGTCCGGGCCCGAAAATGTGGACGTGATATATAAAATACGAGGGAGAGGGAGAGGGAGAAGGGCAAAGAGGGAGGGAGATAGGGAGAGAAATAGAGAAGGAGAAGGGCAGAGAGAGAGGTGGAGGGAGAAGGGCAGAGAGAGGTAGAGGGAGAAAGGCAGGAAGAGAGAGAGAGAGAGAGAGAGAGAGAGAGAGAGAGAGAGAGAGAGAGAGAGAGAAGAGAGAGAGAGAGAGAGAGAGAGAGGAGAGAGGAGAGTGAGAGTGCCGGGAACAAAGGAACTCTTAAGGGGGGGGCTGAGTGTGTTTGAAAGATGCGGAGAAAGGATGCAAGACAAGGGTGATGGAGCGTGGAGGCGAAGGCGAGACTTACAGTACAGTGAAGATGAAGACCGACTTCAATGGTCCCCGTTGGAAGTGCAGACGAAGGAAGAAGGAGGAGGAGGAGGAAGTGGTGGAAAGAGGAGGGGGAAAGAGGAAGAAGAAGTGGTGGAAAGAGGAGGAGGAAGTGGTGAAAAGAGGAGGGGTAAGAGGAGGGGGAGGGGGAAAGGGAAGAATGGGAGGGAGAGGAAAGGGGGAGGGGAGGAGTAGGAGGAGAAGGATGTGGGGGAGGAAGAGGAGGGGGAAAGGGAAGGGGAAGTAGTAGGGGAAGGGAAGGGAAGGGAAGAGAATGAGGAGAGGCGAAAGGAATAGTAAGAGATGGGCAAGGAGAAGAGGAAGGAATTAGAAGAAGAAGAAGAAGGACGAGGTGGAGAATCAGTATTCCAATTACCAAGATCATGGCTTTGTTCCGCGACTCTACGGTCTGCGTACGCCATTTTTCACAACAAAATCGCAAGATTAAGAAACCTCGTTAGTGCACTACCCGAATTTAAGATGCAATTTTTGAATATAATGTCATGGCCATATAGCAAATATACCAAAGCTTGCCAGCGCTTGTACAGTTAGCCGGCGAGGTAAATAAACGACATGAAGTAAATTAAACAAATTCTGAAGGCGAATTTGATTGCTTGTGGAATGCAACTAGTGGTTGATATGGCCGTCATGTTTTTTTTTCTTTCCCTCTCTCTCTCTCTCTCTCCCCTTCTCTACTCTCGTATTCTCTCCTCTCTCCTCTTCTCTTCTCTTCTCTTCTCTTCTCTTCTCTTCTCTTCTCTTTTTTCTCTCCTCCCCTTTTTCTCCTCCCCTTTTCTCTCCTCTCCTCTTCTCTCCTCTCCTCTCCTATCCTCTCCTCTCCTCTCCTCCCCCCCCCTTCTCTCTCTCTCTCACTCTCACTCTCACTCTCACTCTCACTCTCACTCTCACTCTCACTCTCACTCTCTCTCTCTCTCTCTCTCTCTCTCTCTCTCTCTCTCTCTCTCTCTCTCTCTCTCTCTCTCTCTCTCTCTCTCTCCCTCTCTCCTTATCAATCTCTCTCCCTCTCACTGTCTCTCTCGAAGCTTTGCTTCTTTTCGTGTTGGGATTTCGGTCTGTTTGAAT
>NC_061820.1:3566420-3576420 GCF_019202785.1 Penaeus chinensis
CATCCTTCCCCTCCTTCTTCCTACCTCATCCTTCACCTCCCCTTCTGCTCCCCCCCACCCTCCCTTCTTCCTGGCTGTCTACAAGGGTCACAGAAAGCAGTCCGTCAGTGCGATAGCATCTCGGAATGGACTTTGGTGCTCCTGCGACGAGGGGGAGAAGAAGGAGGAGGATTGGGGAGGAGGGAGGAAGAGGAAAGGGAGGAAGGGGGAGGAGGGAGGAGGAAGGGAAAGGGAGGAAGGGGGAGGAGGGAGGAAGATTGAGGAGGAGGGGAGGAGGAAGGAAAAGGGAGGAAGGGGGAGGAGGAAGGAAGGGAAAAGGAGGAAGGGGGAGGAGGATGGATGAGGTGGAAAATTGATAAAAGATGAAATAACAGGGGAAGAAAAGAGAACTAGTGCGTTAAAGGCCGGAGAGGTAAGAAACAAGATAAAAATGAAAAAAAAAATAAAAAAGACAAATAAATAGAAATAAGGTGTAAAATATTCGTCCTCATATCCCCCGACTCCTTGTCCGTAAAAAAGAAAATAAAATGTATAAAAAGAGAAATGAAATGAAATTTTAATTAGTGGGAAAGGAGACAAATAAAAGGAAATACATAAAAAAAAAAGTAAAAGGAAAAAAAAAATAGAAGAAAATAGAAATTAACGAATAACGAAGAAAAAGAGGAATAAAAGGGAAAAGAGAAAGATAAACAGATAGATCGAGATAATGTGTTAAAGGTCGGAGCGACGAGCGAGTATAATAAACAGAAGCTAATTTTAGACGTAATCTTGCGGGTGGAGGGCGGGCAGGGTGGGCGGGGCCGTTTACATCAGTGGGCGGTCTCGGCGGGAGGAAAAGGGCGGTTCACAATGGCTCTCATTTGGGCGTCGTGGGTAATCTTCAATCGTCTTTTTCTTTTTTCTTTTTCTTTTTTCTTTTCTTTCTCATCGTTATTATGCGTTTGTTTAGTCTCCTACCTGCGTATTGTGTGACGGTGGTTTGTCTGTAGGGGAGGGGGTGATGGGGGGGAGGTAGTTGGGGGTGAGGGGAGGTGTAGGGAAAGGGGGCTGAGGGATGGAATATGGGAGGGAAGGGGAAGGGATGGGTGGGGGAGAAAGGGGGGTTAGGGGGTGAGGGGAGGTGTAGGGGAAGGGGGTGAGGGGGTGAGGGGAGGTGTAGGGGAAGGGGGGTGAGGGGGTGAGGGGAGGTTCTCAGTGTGTAGTTTAAAAGCGCGTTTAGCATACCCAGTAGATTTGTTTTTTCCATGAAAGCGATGTATTCTCAAATTAATTCGCACTGAAACAGCAACAATAACAACAGCAATAACAAAAGAAATGGGTAAAAATAGATGGAAATGCTAATGAAAGGGACGGTGACTAGATAAGGCGAATTAATAGGGACATTGATCAACGCCGCTCCCTACGAACGGGCGGATAAGTTGGAAATGTCGAAATCTCTCGCAAATTAGGATATAGACACACGCGCACGAACACGCACATGGACACACACACGCGCGCGCATGAACACGCACACGGACGCGGACTCGTACATGAACACGTACATGAACACATACATGAACACGTACATGAACACGAACACACAAACGAACACACACACAACCCCAACACAACCCCCCACTCACACACACCTCCCTTCCCCCCACACGCACTCGCCCCCCCCCCCCCCCCACACACACACGCACATGCACGCGCACCTTGGGGTCCCATAAAGCGGCCGACGACGACGAAAGTATCAGTGAAACCCAAGATGAGGGAGGCGATCCTGGGAACCTTGGAGGAGCCCTTCCTGTCGGCTTCGGGCTCCGAGGGCGAGGGGGCCGGGTGACGAATGCTGGGGAGGGGGGGAGGTGGGGGTGGGGATGGTGAGGATCCTTCCCTTCCCCCTACTCCTCCTCTCCCCAACCCTCCGCTCTCCTTCCAACCCCTTCCGCCTTCCTTCCCTCCAGTCTTTCCCTCCTCCTCTCCTTCCCTCCGTCACCCCTTCCCTCCGTCACCCCTTCCCTCTCTCTTACCCTCTCCTTCCCTCTCTCCCATCCTAATCCTCTTCCCTCTGTCCCTCCCTCCCACCCTCCCCTCCTTGCCTCTCCCCCCCCTCCCCCTTCCTTTCTTCCCTTCCTGTCCCTTCCCTCCCTCGCACCTTCTTCTCATCCCCTCCTCCCTCCCCCCTTCCCTCCCTCAATCCCTCCCCTCCTTCCCCCCGTCCCTCCCTCAATCCCTCCCCTCCTCCCCCCCGTCCCTCCCTCAATCCCTCCCCTCGACCCCGTCCCTCCCTCAATCCCTCCCACCCTCCCCTCATCCCCTCAATCCCTCCCCTTCCATAATCCCTCCCCTCCTCCCCCCCGTCCCTCCCTCCTTCCCTCCCCTCCTTCCCTCCGTCCTTCGCCCTTGGCCCGATGAAACCCGAGCCCCTGAGAGTGAGGAACCGGTTGTTCCGGAGTCGCTGGTTGTGGTGGGGGTAGGGGTGGGGGTGGGGGGTGAGGTGGGGAAGGTTGGGGGTAGGGTAGGAAGCGGGAGGGGGAGGGGAGGGGGGAGAGGTTGAGAAAGGTGAGGGAAAATCTTGATTTAAGAGTGTGTGTGTGTGTGTGTATGTGCGTGTGTGTGTCTGTCCGTCGGTCTGTCTGTCTGTCTGTATTGGTGTTTGTATTTATTACTTTGTCTTGGTGTATACGTGTGGGTTTGTATTTGATTATTTTGTCTTGTAATAGAAGGGGTAATAACTGGACTAATGAGAATAAAGCAGCGGGAAATGAACAATTGTTTTGTGAGCTTTCGAGAATTACTTTTTATTAATATTCAGTGTTAGTGGTCAGTCTAGCTTCTCATCTGAAAGAGAAACAGGCCCGACAGGCAGTCAGGCAGGGAGGGAGGCAGGCAGGCAGGCAAAGGGAGGCAGGCAGTCAGGCAGGCATCAGGCAGGCAGACAGGCGGCAGGGAGCAGGCAGGGAGGCAGACAGGCAGTCAGGCAGGCAGGCAGTCAAAGGGAGGCAGCAGGCAGGCAGGGAGGCAGACAGGGAGGCGGCAGACAGGGGAGTCAGGCATCAGGCAGGCAAAGGGAGGCAGGCAGGCAGGCAGGCAGACAGGCAGGCAGCAACGGCAGTCAGGCAGGGAGGCAGGCAGGCAGGCAGACAGGCAGGCAGGCATCAGGCAGGCACAGGCAGCAGGCAGGCAGGCATCAGCAGGCAGGCAGACAGCAGGCAGAGTCAGCAGGCAGGCAGTCAGGCAGGCAACGGCAGGCGGCATCAGCAGGCAGGCAGCAGGCATCAGGCGGCAGGCAGGCAGGCAGGCAGGCAGGCAGCAGACACCCCCACCAGCCAGCCAGACAGACAGAGACAGACAAAACAACAGCCCGAAGAGATGAAGAAAGGGAAGAGAGGTGAGGAGAAAAGAGAGAGAGAGAGAAGGAGAGAGAGAGAGAGAGAGAGAGAGAGAGAGAAGAGAGAGAGAGAGAGCGAAGAGAGAGAGAGAGGAGAGAGAGAAAGAGAGAGAAAAGAAGAGAATAAGGTACAGATGAACGCGAATGAGAAAGAAGACGAGGGAGGAAGTAGGTCATGGTGGCTTAGGGAAACTACCATGAAACACGAACAGGCTCTGAGTGGCGACGGTGTTTCATTACGTATGCTCCTCTCACTGAATCCCCCCCCCCCCCCTTTGCCACCCACCCAACCCCCTTTATCACGCCTTCTCACCCCTTTGTCACCCCCCCCCGTCTCCCCCCCTCCCCTTCCCCTCTCTCCTCCCCCCCTTTTTCCCCTCTTTCCCTCCTCCTTCCCATCTTTCCCCCCCCCCCCCTCGTGTGTCCTTGGCTACCTGTTGTAGGACATTGGGTGTCTATTGTCTGGGGTTTCCCTACAGTGTGGTTTTTTTATGGGTGAATTCTCTCTCTCTCTGTCTCTTATTTCTCTTTCTTTTTCTATCCCCTATCTCTCTCTCTCTCTCCCCTCTCCCCTTCTCCTCTCTCTCCCCCATCTCACTCTCTCTCTCCTTTTCTCTCCTCTCTCTCCTATCTCCCCTCCTCTCTCTCTCTCTCCCTCTCCCCTCTTCTCTCCTCCCCCCCTCCTCCTCCCCCCCCTTCCTCTCCTCTCCTCCCCTCTCCTCCCCTCTTCTCTCCCCTCTCTCTCCTCTCTCCCCTCTCCCTCCTCCCCTCCTCTCCCTCCTTCCCCCCCACCTCTCTCCACCTCCCCCCCTTTCTCTCCTTTTCATCCTCCCCCTCCCTCCTTCCTCCTCCCTCCCTCACCCTTTCTCCCCCCTCTCTCTCCCCTCTCTCCCCCCTTCCCTCCCTCTCTCCCTCCCTCCCCCTCCTCCCTTCCCTCCTCTCTCATCCCCCCCCCTTCCTTCCCTCCCCCTCAATCCCCCCCCCCTCCTTCCCCTCCCTCCCTCCCCCTCCTCATCCCTCCCTCCTCCCTTTTCCTCCCTCCCCTTTTTCTTTCTTCCCTTTCCCCCCTTTCCCCCAGTCCCGAGTTGCTATTAAAGGTAATATGATAATTATTTCGTCCAAATATTATAGTCGACCAGAATTTCCATTGTATGAAATTTTAACATATTATTAGCTGTATGATAATTAAATTGTCCAAATATTATAATTGCAAATCATTTTCATAGTTCGTTCTTACTGTTGCTGAGGCCCAGGGGCGCCGGTTGGGGAAAAAAAAAAAAAAAAAAAACGAAAATAAAAAAAATAATGATTGCATAATTCTGATTTAATGGCTTTAAATAGATTTTAGAATTTTCCTCAAATTTGAAATAGAGAAGCTGGGGGCCTGCAGGTTGCATGCATGGACTTTTGTTGTTGTTGCTTTTGATTGTTTTCTACCCAATTAATTATTTTAAATGTTGTTGAAGATGGATTATTTGTGGGGTAAACTGCACATCGCCCACACTATTGTCATTTTCACAGGTGGGGGTGGGAGGTGGGGGTGGGAGGTGGGGGTGGGGGTGGGAGGTGGAGGTGGAGGTGGGGGTGGGGGTGGGGGTGGAGGTGGAGGTGGAAGTGGAGGTGGAGGTAGAGGTGGAAGTGGAGGTGGGGGTGGAAATGGGGATGAAGGTGGAGGTGGGGGTGGGGTTGGAGGTGGAGATGGAGGTGGGGGTGGAGATGGAGGTGGGGGTGGAGAAGGAGGAGGAGGAGGGGGGAGGGTGGATGGGAGGAGGGGAGAGGAACATAAACAAGAACAAGAACAAGAAGAAAGCGATTGAAATAAAACAAACCAACGATCGCAGATTGAAACAGAAAAATCACGATGACCGACATAATAATAATAAAAAAAAAAATGGGAGACCAACCATTACAGAAAAAAACCCTACATAGAGTTAACAGCAGGGGAGCAAAGGGGAAGGATAGAGGGAGGGGAGGGGAGAAAGGGGGGGAGGGAGAAAGGGGGGAGGGGAGGGGAGGGAGGTTGCACAGTTGCAGCGTAATCCGTGAGAATTAGGCATTGGGGATGCTACCCAGCGCGGATCACTAAATACCCCGAGACGAAGGGCTCGCAACATTAAAATCCCATCTCAAGGCAGATTTATTGCAGGGTCTGTTTGTTAAATTCCTGTTGGGGGAGGTGGAGGGGGTTGGTGGGTGGGGTGTGTAGGCTGGGTAGGGTGGGGTGAAGATGGGGGGTTGGGGGTGAAAGGGTGGGCGGGTGAGAGGGTGGGTGGGGTGAAGATGGGAGGAGGGGGTGAGTGGCCGGGGTGAAGATGGGGGGTGAGTGGGTGGGCGGGTGGGTGGGGTGAAGATGGGTTTGCGGGCGGGACGAATATGGGTAGGAAGGTGGGCGGGGTGAGTGGGCGGGCGGGGTGAGTAAAGTGAGGTTGAGTCTTTTGTGTCCATATTTATTTAGTTGTATTTTATTTTTATTTATTTTTTATATATTTTTTTTTCGTATTTATTCACGTTGGTGGTGATGATACTGATTTTCAGTAATGGTATCACTGTTAGTTTTTTATTATTCTTTAATCGGATAATTTATGCCTGTGACTGTTATTGTTTTTATCGTTAATATTGCAGTTTTATTTTTTACTGTTGCCCCTGTTAATACTATGTTTTACTGTTACTGTCGTTGTTGATTTTGTGATGGTATGAGGATGATGGAAATATCGAGCTTTCGTAGAATTTACGAAATAACTTCTGTAATCCTTCTTTTTATTTCTGCCCGTTATTTTCCGTCACGTCGCCTTATCTACGCAAGCTCTCTCGATAAGTCATCGCCGTTGTCACTTGCCTTCTTTAGCAAGCCCGGGCGACACGTCAGGCTTCGATGACCTTTATGCCAATCGTCCATAGAGCCGAGAATCGATCGCCTCTCCTCCTCGCGCGTTATTGCAACCCCCCCTTCGAAATCCGAGAAGAATTCCCGGCCTTATGACACTCCGTCGCAAGGGTCAAATTTCCTTTTTTGTTCTCTCGGTCCGGGGAAGAGCGGGATGGCGAGGACCCCCCCCCCCGACCCCCCGACCCCCCCACCGCCGCTGCCGTCGACGTAACTCCTTAATTCATTCATAAAAGCGGAAGTGAGATATAGGAGTTAGCCTTTAACAATGAGCTCCGCCAGGATGATTTACGTCGCTCCTGTAGACTAATCGAGCACTATATTGGCTCCATATATCAGGGTTGTCGCCTAGGCTGCCTTCTGCATGTTTGCCTTTTCTTTTCGCTTTTTTTTTTTTTTATCTCTTCTTTTTCTTCCCGTTTCTCCCTTCTCGTATGTTTAGTTCTGTATTTATTCGTATGTGTATTGATAATATTGTACGCGGGGCAATATGCCTGCTCGATTCCATACTTATATTCGATCCCTATGGTGTCTCAAAATCCACCCACTCACACCCTAACCGTCCTCAACCCCAACCCCCAACCTCCCTCAACCCCAACTTTCCCCAACCCCCAACCTCCCTCAACCCCAACTTTCCCCAACCCCCAACCTCCCTCAACCCCAACCTTCCCCAACCTCTACCTTCCCCATCCTCTACCTTCCCCAACTCCAACCTCTACCTTCTCCAACCCCAACCTTCCCCAACCCCAACCTCCCTCAACGCCAACCTTCCCGAACCTCTGTAGAAGCGATATAACAGCCTCTATAGGGACTTCATACTCCCTTCACGCAAATTCGCAGAACGAGAGAAAGAAAGAGGAGGAGGAGAAGGAAAAATAACGAGAGGATGATAGAATAAGAAGTGAGAGAGAGCTTTAGAAAGAGAAAATGAGAATGAGAATGAGAAAAAAACGAGAGAGAGAGAGAGAGAGAGAGAGAGAGAGAGAGAGAGAGAGAGAGAGAGAGAGAGAGAGAGAGAGAGAGAGAGAGAGAGAGAGAGAGAGAGAGAGAGAGAGAGAGAGAGAGAGAGAGAGAGAGAGAGAGAGGTGCGAAGCATGGGTAAGGGGTTGGGGGTGGGTGGGGGGGGTGGGGGGCAGGACAATTTACACACGACATGAATCACCAGAAAGCACCATATATTAACATTTTATTCGGTACAATATGCGTGCATCATGACGTACAATGCCATAATATGTTTATAATGTCCCTGCTGCATGATGGACGGTGAAGGAGGAGGGGAAGGAGGAGGAGGAGGCGTAGGTGGAAGAGGAGGTGGAAGAGGGGGAAGAAATGTAGGAGGAGGAAGAGGGGGAAGAATTTAGGAAGAGGGAGAGAGTGGAGAGGTGCAAGGGAAAAAAGAGGAGGAAATAGAGGAAGAAGAAAATGGAGAAGAGGAGGGAGATCTGGTGAAGAACATGAGAAGGATAAGGGGAGGAAGAAAGAGACGAAGATGATGTGAATGAGGAAAAGAGGACTGGGGATGAATAGATGGAGAAAGGGAATAAGGAAGAACATGAGAAGAGAAATGAGGAGTAGAAGATAAAGATAATGAGGAGGAGGTTATTGAAATAGGAAAGTTCCAGCTGGCTGTGCTTGGCAGGAAATAGGTGGGCAGGTCGGTGGGTGGGTGGGCGGGTCGGTGGGTGGGTGAGTAGGTGGGCGGGTGGGTGAGTAGGTGGGCGGGTGGGTGAGTAGGTGGGCGGGTGGGTGGGTGAGTAGGTGGGCGGGTGGGTGGGTGGGTGGGTGACCCGGGGATCCTAACAATGGTACGTCTAATAAGTATTGTACAAAGTAACATGCTGTGAAAGTGAAAGTAAATATAGTCTGTAACAAAAGAGATGCTTTTAACGCTAAAGTCCTCAACATTTTTGTTTTCTTTTGTGTGTGTGTGGGAGCGGGAAAAGGACATTTTATTTCTGGCGACGAAGTGAAATATTATCATGGTACTACTATTTGTACCGATTGATAATAGGTACGTTTCCCTTAATAGGAAAGTAATTCGGTAATTGGTCGTTAACAGAGAGCGTTCCAACTTAGAATTCACAAATTATGAAATAAATAACTTTTATTCTTCCTTTTCGAAGACTCTTATAAGAATTTCGTCATTTCTTTGAAGGAAAAATGAATTACGAAACGGTGATGAAATTCCTTAGTAATGTCAGTAATGTATTTCCTTATTATGGCCGCGAATGAAAGGTTATTCGTCCTGCGATCATTTGTCGAGAATGTGGCACTACATGTGAGGTGAGAAATCCGACATGTGGCGCCCGTACCCTACAGCATCCCCGCCCGCAGAGGATGTCAACACGGAGAGCGCTAATAATGGATCTCGGGAGAAACTCTTGATGAAAGATGTCCACGCGCGCCGGTGGTAGCAGGTGGCCTTCGCGCTTCCACCTCTCTCTCGCTCGGTCTCGGTGTCTGGCTCGGTCTCGGTCTCGGTCTCTCGGTCTCTCGCTCTGTCTCGGGTCTCTCGCTCGGTCTCGGTGTCTGGCTCGGTCTCGGTCTCTCGCTCGGTCTCGGGTCTCTCGCTCGGTCTAGGTCTCTCGCTCGGTCTTGGTCTCTCGGTCTCTCGGTCTTTCGGTCGTTCGGTCTCTCGCTCTTTCGGTCTCTCGGTCGTTCGGTCTCTCGGTCGTTCGGTCGCTCGGTCGTTCGGTCTCTCGGTCGTTCGGTCGCTCGCTCTTTCGGTCTCTCGGTCGTTCGCTCTCTCGCTCTCTCGGTTTCTTGGTCTCTCTGTCGTACATACAAAAGGGTGCACACGTTTTTGTTTGGTCATTTGTGTGTGTGTATGTGTATGTGTATGTGTATGTGTATGTGTATGTGCATATACACACACGTTCTTTCCGGAATTCGCCTTAATCCACCGGTATATATAACCAGATTATTACGTCCTGTGGATCTATAATTTCCGAGCCTATAATCAGCCTGCTAACCCTCCCTTTCTCTCCCTCCTCCCCTCCCTCTTTCCCCCTTCCCCTTCTCTTCCCTTCCGCCTCCCTCCCCCTCCCTCTTGTCTTCCTCACCCTCCCCTTCCCTCTTCTCCCTCTCCCCTCTCTCCCCTCCCCTCTCTCCCCTCGCCCCTCTCCCCTCTCCCCTCTCTCCCCTCCCTTTGTTGATATTTTCCGCAATGTAACGCAATTTTCGGCGAATATACTGATCATTGGAGTATAATGTAAGGTGTCCCTAAACATTATTTACCCGTTTGTTTGCCCTAATGACTGTTTGTGATGATAGTTTAGCAAGAGTTTACATCCCGAACGTTAAATTGTACTGTTCGAAAGCTCATTATTTAGGCCTAGGCTATCAAATTATGTATACTTTACGTACAGCACCGGAAATAAATTTTGCCAATGGGATGCCATTTGTAGTGGTGTAATTAGTACGAAATTCGCATAAAATTCGCCGAGATTACGAATTATTCCAAAATAGAACGTGGGACAGGACAGTGTTATTACACACGCGGGTTAAGAAATAATTATTTAGGCTTATTTATTTGTTTTTGTTTTTTGTTTTTATGTGTCTTGTTTTTTTGTTGGAAATATTGTTTTCTTATAGGTGTTATTACTGATTTTTATTGTTACCTTTTTTTCATATTTTTCATTTTATCTTTTATCAATTGTCAGTATTGTTATCACTATTATTATTATTATTATTATTATTATTGTTATTGTTATTATTATCATTATTTGCATTCCTATTTCCAC
>NC_061820.1:3581420-3586420 GCF_019202785.1 Penaeus chinensis
ATGCCCAAATCGAGAGAAAGGTAAAAGGGAAGAAGAAAAGAAAATAAGAAGAAAAAAAAAAGACGAAGGAAAATGATAACGATGAAAGAACACGACGTGGATAGAAAGAAAAGATATTCCGAAATAATTCTCGTAAAAGCCAATGTTTTTTTTTTCTTTTTTTTTTTTTTTTCTTTTTTGTGTCTACGCCGAATGATGTGGATAGGTCTTATCTGATTATAACGTCTGATAAGCAGTCAGCCGAGGACAGCTCACCTTTATGTTGCTGACGTTAAGGACGCACATACGCACATATACACACACATACGCACACATACCCTGGGCCGTAGTTTAGCATTATCTTAATTAGAAAGAAAGAGAAAGGGAAAGTGAGAGAGGGGAAAAAAAAGAGTAAACACGCACAAAAGTCCATATTAGTTAGCAAATTAGATTATTAACGTTGCAATTAACTGAATCATTTACCGTAGTGTAATTAAGGACTCATTAGAGAGGCCTGATTTCCATAATGGGGGGCTCGCGATGCCCAAGGCCACTGTGTGCGGAGCTGGCATAGCACTGGCATGTTGACCCCCCCCCCACCCCCCTCTCTTCTGTTGTCACTGCCACCATTCGTTGTTGGCACTGTTACTGCCACCATTCACTGTTGGCACGGCTGTCTATGCATCCACCTCCTACCACTTCCAACGCCGTCGCTGTCATCGGCAGAGACGCGGGGAGAAATACAATATGAACAGGGAGGAGGAGGAGAGGGAGAGAGGGGAGGGAGTAGGAGGGAGAGAGGGAGAGGAGGGAAAGAAGGGAGGGAAGGAAATGGGAGAGAAGAGAGAGAGAGGAGGGAAGAAAGGGAAGGAGGAAATGGGAGGGAAGGAGGAAGGGAGGGATGGATAGAGGGAGAGAGAGAGAGAATAGGGAGGGAGTGAGAGTGAGAGGAGGAGAATGTGAGATAGTGGAAGAGAGGAAGTGGAAAGGCGGGGGGAGCTATAGGGAAGGAGCAAGAGAGAGAGAGAGAGAGAGAGAGAGAGAGAGAGAGAGAGAGAGAGAGAGAGAGAGAGAGAGAGAGAGAGAGAGAGAGAGAGAGAGAGAGAGAGAGAGAGAGAGAGAGAGAGAGAGAGAAAGACCAGAACTCAGGCCTGGAAAGAGTGATCGCTGTGTTTGCTTCCTTGGAGAGATTACCGCCAGTCTTTTTTTTTTTTTCTTTCTTTTTTTTCTTAACGTGCTTGCGAAAGAGGCAAGTAGGAGGCGACTAACGGGCCTGTCACTTCCCATTAATATCATTACGGTTATAGGACACAGTAAGTATTATCTTCCGTTTTCTATATCCTCCATTGCTTCCCATTTTCTTTTCTTTCTTTTTTCTTTCCTTTTCTTCGTCGTTACGTTTCCCCTTTCTGCCTCATTTATTTATTTCTTGTCCCTTCCTTTGTTCGCATGTCCCATTTATTTATGTATTTTTCTCTTCTGTTCGTTTCGCTGCTCCATTTACTCTTACGTTCTTCCTTTTTCCCCTCTCTCTCTTTTCGCTTTTCTTTTTGTGTTTCTTTCCATCTTTATTCCGTTCTCGTTTTCTCTTCCCGCGTGTCGTACTCCGTTGTCTTTGTAGAATCTTGTTCCTTTCTCATTTATTCAGAAATATAGCTTTAGTCTTCATGAAGTTTAAGTTTATTTTTCCCCTTTCCCCTCTTTCTCCTCTCTCCTCTCTTCTCTCTTCTTCTCCTCTCTTCTCTCTTCTCTCTTCTCTCTTCTCTCTCCTCTCTCCTCTCTCCTCTCTCCTCTCTCCTCTCTCCTCTCTCTTCTCTCCTCTCTCTTCTCTTCTCTTCTCTTTTCTTTTCTCTCCTCATTCACTCACTCACTCTCCTAAGGGGGAGGAGAGGAGAGGAGAGGATTGGATTAGTGGGTTTAGAAGGGGAGGAGGGAGGAAAGATGGAAAGAGGTAGAAAAGATTGTAAGAATAAAAGATTAGGAGAGAGAGAGAGAGAGAGAGAGAGAGAGAGAGAGAAAGAGAAAGAGAAAGAGAAAGAGAAAGAGAAAGAGAAAGAGAAAGAAGAGAGAGAGAGAGAGAGAGAGAGAGAGAGAGAGAGAGAGAGAGAGAGAGAGAGAGAGAGAGAGAGAGAGAGAGAGAAAGAGAAAGAGAAAGAGAAAGAAGAGAGAGAAAGAAGAGAGAGAGAGAGAGAGAGAGAGAGAGAGAGAGAGAGAGAGAGAGAGAGAGAGAGAGAGAGAGAGAGAGAGAGAGAGAGAGAGAAACAGGCATGTAATACACCGTAGACGCGATCATAGGCATGGAGACCGCCTGAGCACATTCGTGTATAATGTGGTTTGCAACGGATGCCATCACACTGCACCTTGCAAGGCGTAGACCTTACTTGATGGGGAGTGAAAGAGAGAGGGTTAGGGAAGAGGAAGGTGGGGGGAAAGACGAGGGAGAGAGAAGAGAAGGGGGAGGGAAGAGGAAGAGAGAAGGAGAGAGAAGAGAAGGGGAAGAGGAGAGAAAGGGGGAGAGAAAAGAAAGGGAGAAAAAGTAAATAGATATCCGGTAACCGTGAAAGAAGGATAGCTGTGAAAGAGGAACATGCGATGAATAAGGAAGAGGGAATGTAGATGAATAAATCAAAGGAGAAATTGAAGATGACAAAAAAGGTTTACAAATTCTGACTGTGGTCAGTGATAGCACCTAAAGGGAAAATTAAAATGAAAATAACACCACCATAATGGCGATAAAAAGAACGGAAAATATGAAAGAGAAGGAGGAGGAAGAGGCGAAAATGAGGAAGAAGGAGTGTTGCATTGTTCCCGACGCCCACAGCACTGCACGCCCATTACCTGGCGCCCGACTGTTGGGAGGCCGCGTGGGAGAAGGCGAGATTAGAGAGGGGAAAAGAACTGTTGTTTTCCAAGCAGGAATGTTTATGGAAGCGTGAGCATGTGCGAGCGCGCGCGTGTGTGTGCTTGATTTTACATGTAAATACTTTTTTTTTCATGAATGTAGCATTTTGTATTGAAGGGCCGGTTATAGATGAGGTGATTATGTATATTAATACACGCGCATACGTACACACGCATATATAAACGTACAATATACACATAAATACAGACAGAGACAGACACAGACAGACATACAGACAGACAGACAGACAGACAGACAGACAGACAGACAGACAGACAGACAGACAGACAGACAGACAGACAGACAGACAGACAGACAGACGTATATACATACATATTTGCTTCTTTACTTGTCCCTTCGTTAATTTGTGCACTTCCTTATTTCCTTCTTGTTGCAAAATGCATGAATGTTGCAAAATCCCTCGCGACGCCACCGAGGGACGGAGGCACAGCTGGGGGGGGGGGGGGTCATGGCGGTGCGGCCGGATATGTGTTTATTTATTTTATTCGTTTATGTTTCTTTTTCCACTCACGGACCGAAGAGGAGAGGGAGAGAGGAAGAGAAGAAGAGAAGAAGAGATGGATTGGATAACATATGGCGATATTATTATTATTACTTTGTTTTTTTTGGGGGGGTGCGTTTGGGGTCGTGTGTGTGTGTGTGTGTGTGTGTGTGTGTGTGTGTGTGTGTGTGTGTGTGTGTGTGTGTGTGTGTGTGTGTGTGTGTGTGTGTTCCTATAGGGAAGGAACAAGAGAGAGAGAGAGAGAGAGAGAGAGAGAGAGAGAGAGAGAGAGAGAGAGAGAGAGAGAGAGAGAGAGAGAGAGAGAGAGAGAGAGAGAAAGATAGAAAGAGAGGAGAAAGACACAGCCAAACAAAGGAGGTTTATAAAAACAGAAAGAAAAAGAAATAAATACAAACCAAACACAAACCACATCACAAAACAAAAAAAACAATAAAAAAACACACACAACCACACCAAACACAAACAAACACACACGCAAAAAAGAATCATAAACAAACAAACGCCCGAACAAACGGAAGAGGGGCAGGGGCAGTGGGTGGGGGGGTAGTGGGTGGGGGGTAGTGGGGGTGGGGGGAGCTAGCTGGTAGTGGCTGTCGGTGGAAAAAGAAGTGGAATAAGCAGGGCAGGTAGGCTGGGTATCGGGTACCCGAAGTGGCGGACACCCGAGCTACCAAACCGTCACCCGAGGCCGCTAATCCGAGAGCAGGACCGGATCCACGCACCCGCTCCTCCTCCTGGGCGCCGGGTGGAGGGAGGTGGATGGGGTGGATGAGTGGGGGGTAGAGGGTGGGGGAGGGTGGGGGATGGGGGTTAGAGGGTGGGGGAGGGTGATGAGTGGGGTTGGTGGATGGGGTGGATGAGTAGGGGGTTGGTGGGAGGTGGATGAGTGAGGGGGGGTGGTGGGAGGGGGGGGGTTGGTGGATGGGGTGGAGGGTGGAAGGAGGTGGAGGGATAGGTAGAGTGGAGGGACTTGGATAGAAGGTGGATGGATGGAGGGAGAGTGGAAAATAAGGTGGAGGGAAGTGGATAGGGTGGAGTGAGTGGATTAATAGAGAGGTTACATTTGGCCATTTTAGGTGACTCGAAAGGGATGATTAATTTCGTTTTATTGTTTTTATTTATATTTGTCTAACGATGTTGTGTCGTCCCTTTTGCTCGCTTCCCCTTTCTTCCCCCCTTTCCTCTTCCTAGTTTTACTCCCTCCTCCTCCTCTTCCCTCCTTCTCACTTCCCCTTCCCCTTCAATAACAAATTGGGAAATGCCGAAATCCTGCAGTGCAATGAATTGGCTGGTGAACAAACAAACAAGCAAACAAACAAACATATCCTCGTCCCCCCTCCCCCTTCCCCCTTCCCCTCTCCCCCCTTCCCCATCCCCCTCCCCCCCTTCCCCCCTCCCCCTTCCCCCTTCCTCCTTTCCCCATTCCCCCTTCCTCCTTTTCCCTCCCCCCATCCCCCTTCCTCCTTCCCCCCTTCCCAATCCCCGCTTCCCTCCTTCCCCTCTTCCCCTCTTCCCCTTCCCCCTTTTACCCCCCCTCCCCTCCCATCTTCTAATACAGGTATACACTACGTTGCGCTCGCTACTCTTCTCGCAGAT
>NC_061820.1:3591420-3596420 GCF_019202785.1 Penaeus chinensis
GAGAGATAAAAAGAATATTTAAGGAAAGAAGGAAAAAGTCAGGAGGGGGGAAGGGGGAGGACGAATGGCGGGAGAGAGGGAGGGAGGAAGAGAAAGAAGGGAGAAGGAAGAAGGGAGGGAACGGAACGACGGAGGAAGGGAGGAGGAAGAGAAAGAGGGAGTGAAGGTGGGAGATAGAACGACGGAGGAAAGGAGGGAGGGAGAGAAGGAGGGAGAGAGGAAGGGAGAGAAAGAGGGAGTGAGGGAGGGGCTCGGCCATTGACCTAAGCCTGAAGGTTCACGTAGTCACAGGAGCAAGGGAAATTGGGGCGTGGCCTAAATGGGGCTTAATTTCCTCTACGGATTATGTGAAATAAAAGCAGGCTGTAAGAAAGCAACTTCAATTCGTACCTTGTGTGTATGTATGTTTGTTTAAGTATATGCTCTCTCTGTCTCTCTGTCTCTCACTCTCTCTGTCTGTCTCTGTCTGTCTCTGTCTCTCTCTCTCTCTCTGTCTGTCTGTCTGTCTGTCTGTCTGTCTGTCTATCTGTCTGTCTGTCTGTCTGTCTGTCTGTCTGTCTCTCTCTCTCTGTCTGTTTCTCTCTCTCTCTCTCTCTCTGTCTGTCTGTCTGTCTGTCTGTCTCTCTCTCTCTCTCTCTCTCTCTCTCTCTCTCTCTCTCTCTCTCTCTCTCTCTCTCTCTCTCTCTCTCTCTCTCTCTCTCTCTCTCTCTAGCTATCCCTCCCTCCTTCCCTCTCCCTCCCTCCCTCCCTCCCTCCCTCCCTCCCTCCTTCTCCCTTTACCACTCCCTCTCCCTGTCTCCCCCTGTCCTTTCATCTCTCTCCCTTCCCTATCCCCCCTATTTCCCCCTCTCTCCCTCTCTATTTCATTCCTCCTACCCCCACCTCGCTTCCCTTCTTTCCCCCTCTCTCTCTCCCCATTCCCATTTTTATCCCTTTCTCTTTCTTCCCTACTTCTCCCGCGTAGTTTCTTGTTAACAGATGTATCATTCGACGAGTGTGACGCGTCTGTGTGCGAGGCAGGTGGCCTTCCCTTCCCCTCTTCCTCTCATTTACTCTCTTTTTTTCTGTTTCTCTTTCCTCTTCTCTTCTTTCCTTCGTTTCTCGTTCCGTCTTTAGTTCGAGTTTGTTTCTTGTCTTTTCTTTCGTATTCGTTTTATTTTTTTTTTTTAAATTATTTTCTCTATTCTGTTTTTCTTTTTTCTTTCCTTCTCTCCTTCCCTTCCTCCTTCCCACCTTCTCTTCCATCTCTCCCTCCCTCACACTCTTTTTCCTTCCTTCCCTCCTTTCTCCTTTTCTTCCCGCCTTCCCACTCTCCTTCCTTCATCCTTCCCTTCCTTTCCGTCCAACCCTCCCTCCTCCCCTCCTTCTCTCCTTCCCTTCCTTCCCTCCTTCCCTCCTTCCCTCTTTCCCTCCTCTCCTCCTTCCCTCCCTCCTTCCCTTCCCTCCTTTCCTTCCTTCCCTCCTTCCCTCCTTCCCTCTTTCCCTCCTTTCTCCTCCGCCGCCGCCCAGACTCAATGAAGCGTAACTAGATTATGTACAGGATATTAGTGCTAGATACTCGCGGAAATGGGTAGAAGCGGTTCAACAACTGGGCCCCTTCGCTGCTCTCGCTCTCTGTGTCTCTTCCTTTCTTTCTTTCTTTCTTTCTTTCTTTCTTTCGCTTTTTTCTTTCTTTTCTTGCTTTCTCTTTCGATTTTTCGTTTTTACAATTTTCATTTTTCATTCTCTTTCTTTCTTTCTTTTTTTCGCTTTTTTTTTCTTCTCTCCTTCTCTCTTTCTATCTTTTTTTTTTTCTCCTCTCTCTTCTCTCTCTTTGGAATGGTGAGTGGGTAGGGCGTG
This sequence comes from Penaeus chinensis, assembly GCF_019202785.1. Taxonomy (NCBI): domain Eukaryota; kingdom Metazoa; phylum Arthropoda; class Malacostraca; order Decapoda; family Penaeidae; genus Penaeus; species Penaeus chinensis. Next base: position 3,593,260 of record NC_061820.1, read on the forward strand.
GGGTAGTGGGGGAGGGGGGGGGGGCGCGGGAATGAGAGTGAGGTGAGTATCTGTGGGCGTGTGAACATGAGCGTGGACATGAGTGTGTTTGTATATAGTAAGGCTGCGAGCTTGTCCCTATTCTCCAATCCTTTTGACTTTACTCCCCAACCCCGTCCGCTCCTTACACTCCCCCCACTCCCTCCCCAAGCCCTTCCCCATATTACGCCCTCCCTCCCTTCCTCATCACGCCCTCCCTCCTCTCACACACCTTTCTCCTAAAACGCCCTCCCTCCTCATGACTCCCTTCTCATGCTCCCTTCCTCACACCCTCCCTCCTGACGCTCCCCCCCTCCTCACCCCCTTTCCCCTATCACGCCCTTCCTCCCTCACATCTTCCCTCCTCACGCCCATCCTTACAACTTCCCTGCTCATGACTCTCCTCACAGCTTCCCTCCTCACGCCCCTTCTCACACCCGCCCTATCTCCTCACGCCCCTCCGTCGGTGGGCGTTGTTCCCTAAAACGCCCACATGTAGCTGTTCATGTAGCTAAGTGTCGTGGGGATATTCAGCATTTCGGGCGCACTGCACACTGACTTCGACCCCGCGTGCAATTAGGGAGCGCGGTTGTATACACGATGCCCTCGGGGAGCACCTTCTATTCTCATCTGCGTCCCCTCTATCCCTCGTCTCCTTCCCTCTTTTCCTACCCTGCTCGTCCTCTCCTTGGTGGATCTATCCCCTCCCCTCTTCGCTCTCTCTATCCCCTCTCTCCTCTCTCTATTCTCTTTCTCTTCTATTTCTCTTCCCTCTCTTCGCTCTCGTCTTTTCTTTTCTTCTCTCCCTTTGTTCCTCTTTTCCTCTTCCCCGCTCTTCCTCCTCTCTCATCCTCTCCTCTCCCCACTTCTTCCTTTTCTGTTCCCCTCTCCCCAACCATCTCTCCTCTTTTCCTCTCCCTTTTCCTTCTCTCTCTCTCTCTCTCTCTCTCTCCCGCATTTTCCATTCCTCTCTTCTTCTCTTTTCTTCACATTTCCCGTTCGCAGTCATTATTATTATTTATTCATTAATTTATCCCTTTATTTACTTATTTATTTATTCACCTATTTATTGACAAACATTAATTTACACATTTATTTATTTATTTAATCGATTTATTTATCATTTGTCAACCAATTACGTCTTCCGGAAAGTCATCAGCGAGAGTTTAAAGCGAGAGATAATGTGTTGCTTTAAGGCCGTCCTTGAGGAGGGCGAGGCGAGGGCGAGAGCTGTGACTTGAACTTTCCTTTAGGAGTGTAATGACTCGCGATGCAGTGCCCGGGACGCCCCCACCCCCCACCCCCCCACACACGCCCCCTTCACCCTCCGTCTCATTGCTGGGTTTTATAACCGAGTTTTAATTGCTTTTCTTCATCTGGAGATGATGTGAACTTGGGGGAAATATTCGTATGTCTCTCTCTCTCGCTCTTTTTCTATGTCGTTACTTTTTTTTTTTTTTTTTTCTCTTTCTCTCTTTCTCTTCCTCTCTCTCTCTCTCTCTCTCTCTCTTCTCTCTCTCTCTCTCTCTCTCTCTCTCTCTCTCTCTCTCTCTCTCTCTCTCTCTCTCTCTCTCTCTCACTCCCTCACTCCCTCCCTCTCCCTCTTCCTCTCCCTCTTCCTCTCCCTCTCATTCTCCCTCTCTCTTCCCCTTCCTCTCACACCCACTCTCCAATATTTAATTTATTTTATTCCTTTATCTTTCCTTCTTGCTCACCCTCTTTCTTCTCCTCCCGCGAAAGGTTGGTTCCTTTGTGTGGGCTCAAGACAGAAAGGTTGTGCACTTAATTACGTTTAATAAGAAGAGGGAAATTTGGACCAGAAAGGAAAACAAAAATGAAAGATGGGGGGAAAAAATAGAGGCAGAGGGGAAGGAAAAGGTAGTGGTGTTTGCCTTGGTTGGGAAGAGAGGGAGGGAGGGAGGGAGGGAGGGAGGGAGGGAGGGAGGGAGGGAGGGAGGGAGGGAGGGAGGGAGGGAGGAAGGGAGGGAGGGAGGGCGGGCGGGCGTGAGGGCGGGGGTATGGGAGAAGAGGAGGGAGGGTGAAAGGAAGGCAGGGAGAGAGTTTGGGAGTGTGGGAAGGAAGGAGGGAGGGAGGGAGAGAGTGTGAGAGTGAAAGTGAAAGAGTGAGTGTGAGGGAAAGAGTGAGAGAGAATGTGAGAGAGAGAGGGCGAGAGCAAGAGAGAGACAGAGACAGAGACAGAGAGAGAGACAAAGACAGAGACAGAGAGAGCCTTTCCCAGATGCAAGGAATAATCGCGTGTAGCTTTATCGAAGGATGATTGTTGTCTTCGGATGAGGTTCTTGCGTTTGGGATTAATGTTCGTTCTTTCTTTCTTTTGCTCTTTTTGTCGTCGATTTCTCTCTCTCTCTCTCTCTCTCTCTCTCTCTCTCTCTCTCTCTCTCTCTCTCTCTCTCTCTCTCTCTCTCTCTCTCTTCTTTCTTTTTTGTTGTCCCGGTCTCCCACCTCGATTTTTTTTTGTTTTCTTTCTCTTTTGTCTTTGTCTTTGTCTCATTCTTTTTCATCTTCTCTCTCTCTCTCTCTCTCTCTCTCTCTCTCTCTCTCTCTCTCTCTCTCTCTCTCTCTCTCTCTCTCTCTCTCTCTCTCTCTCCCCCTTCTCACTCTCGCCCTCCCTCTCTCCTCCCCTCTACTCCTCTCCCACCCCTTCTCCTCCCCCCTCCCTCCCTTCCTTTCTCTCTCCCCTCTCCCCCCCTCCCTCTCTTCCTTTCTCCCCCCCCTCCCTCTCTTCCTTTCTCCCCCCCCCCTCTCTCTCTTCCTTTCTCTCTTTCCCTCATATCTTCTCTTTTTTTCTATCTCATCTTCCATTTGTCTTTCATGGATGGCCGAGAGACCAGATCGTAAGAAGGTAACGATTATGTTGTGCTGGAATTTTCCTATTTACGATTTTTTATTACCGTTGCTCTTATTCCCATTCGTGTTAGTGTTATTGCCATTTTTTGTTGTTGTTGTTGTTGTTGTTGTCTCTTCAATCGTTTCGTTGTTGTTTGGTTTTGTTAAGTGTTGGTACATATTTTTTTTTTTTTTTTTCAATTCTCGCTTTATAGTAAGTGTTTTAGTTAATTAGCTTTCCGATGGGTGGAGGGGGAGGGGGAGGGGAGAGGAGGAGGGGAGAGGAGGAGAGGGAA
>NC_061820.1:3601420-3604841 GCF_019202785.1 Penaeus chinensis
GATTCCGCAGACACGCATTAATTAGCGTTGCGTAATGAAGTCATATTTTGCATCTTAAGTCGGTAAATTGAAGCTCATGGCCGGTCTCTCAGCCGCCTCGCCCAGCTTCATATTTATAGGTCTGGCTGTGATTTGCTTTGTGTGTTTGTCTGTTTTTGTCGTTGTTATGGTTCTATTGTTGAGGTTATTAGTGTTAATGATAATGGTAGACGTGATGGTGGTGGTGATGATGATGAGGATGATGATGGTGATGATGAGGATGAGGATGAGGATGATGATGAGGATGAGGATGAGGATGATACTTCTAATAATGATGGTAAGGATAGTGATAATAATAATAATGATGATGTTGATGATGATGATGATAATAATAATCATTGTAATGATAACACCACCACCACAACTAACCACACACACACACACACACACACACACACACACACACACACACACACACACACACACACACACACACACACACACACACACACACACAACGTCAAGGTTTTGGCCGACCTAATCAGTCATAAAGTGTCGCTCTCTGCTCGGTACACGTCGAGGTGCATCCTTGGGGCGTGAAGGAGGTACGAAGATGAGAAGGATAAAGAGGGAGGAGGAAAGAGGGAAGAAAGAGGAGGGAAGAGGGAGATGTGAGGAGGAGGGAAGAGGGAGATGTGAGGAGGAGGAAAGAAGGTAGGACGGAGGAGGATAGAAAGAGAGAGAGAAGATAGAGGAAGAGAAAGAACGTTAAATAAAGAGGCAGAAAAGAGGAGGAAGAAAGAAACAGAAAACAGGAGGAAAGAAGAAAGAAAGTGAAGGAAACGGGAAGAAGAAGGAGAGAGAGAGAAGGAGAAGGAGAGTGAGTTAGACACATGAGCCGGTGAGGCAAAAGGTAATGTGGATGAGGACGAGGGCAAAGGAAGACAGAGAAAAAGAAAGAAAAGGAAAGAACAAGGGAAGAAAGGGAAGTGACAGGAACAGATTAAGATGAAAATTGAGTGTCTTGAATGATGATTTTTTTTTCAACGCCGAAGATGTAGATGTAACGTGTGTTTGTGTATGTGTATGTGTTTGTGTTCATAATTTTGTGTTCATAATTGTTTATGTTTATGTTTGTGTATCTATGTGTATGCGTGTACACATGTGCACATTATTATCCAATTATTAGCCTTGGAACTCAAGTGCAAATCCAGAAGTCGAGAGATACGCGAGAATTATGTATCTTTATCTCTAGTTAGATCTTTAGAGAGAGAGAGAGAGAGAGAGAGAGAGAGAGAGAGAGAGAGAGAGAGAGAGAGAGAGAGAGAGAGAGAGAGAGAGAGAGAGAGAGAGAGAGAGAGGCAGAAAGAGAGAAAGAAAGAGAGAAAGAAAGGGAAAGAAAGAAAGAGAAAGAAAGAAAGAGAAAGAAAGAAAGAGAAAGAAAGAAAGAGAAAGAAAGAAAGAGAAAGAAAGAAAGAGAAAGAAAGAAAGAGAAAGAAGGAAGGAAGGAAGGAAGGAAGGAAGGAAGGAAGGAAGGAAGGAAGGAAGGAAGGAAGGAAGGAAAGAAAGAAAAAGCGAGAGAGAGAGAGAGAGAGAGAGAGAGAGAGAGAGAGAGAGAGAGAGAGAGAGAGAGAGAGAGAGAGAGAGAGAGAGAGAGAGAGAGAGAAAGAGAAAGAAAGAAAGAAAGAGAGAAAGGGGAGACAAGAGCAATAGATAAAGCGATAGAGGAGGGGGTGGGGTTGGGGGAGAGAAGGGGTAAGATGCGTTGGTAGAGAGCGAAGCCAGAAATACATGATCTTGAGAAGCAAGTAATGTCTTTGCACACAAAAAGCAGAGGCAGAAAGGGGAGGAAAAAGCAACAGTGCTTGCCAACTAGGGTACGGGGAGACGCGGCGATACGCAAACATAATACATGCAAGACTATGCCCTCTTTTCCCCTCTCTCTCTCCCCCTCCCCCCTCTTCTCCCTTTCCTCTCCTTTCTCAGACTCTCCCCCTTTCTCTTCCCCCTTCCATTTCCCCCATTTCGTTTCCCCCTTTCTTCTCTCCTCCCCATTCCCTCTCCCCTCTCCCCTCTCTCTCTCCCCTCTCTTCTCCCTATCATCCTTCTTTCTTTCCTTCCCTCCTGCTTCTCCTTTTCTTTCTCCCCTCCTTCCCTCCTTTCTTCCTTTCCCTCTCCTCTCTCCTCCCTCTTCTCTCTCCTCCCTCTTCGCTCTCTCCCCTTTTCTCTCTTGCCTCTTTCGCTCCCCTCCCTCTGTCCCTTACTCTGCGTCCTTGTTTATTTTCTCTACCCCTTCTACCCTTCCCATTACCCCTCCTCCTTGCCTCTGCCCCCTTCTCCACTGCCTCTTTCCCTCCCTCCCTCCCTCCTTCCCTCCCTCCCCCTCTCTGCTGCCCCTCCCTCCCTTTCCTCCCCTTCTCTGTTACCCCTCCCTCTCTTCCCTCCCTCCCTTCCCTCCCCCTCTCTGCTGCCCCTCCCTCCCTTCCTACCCCCTCCCTCCCTTCCCTCCCCCTCTCTGCTGCCCCTCCCTCCCTTCCTACCCCCTCCCTCCCTCCCCTCCCAGTATGGAGCCCCGCTGTCTGGCTCACTCCTCGCCCTCACTCTGAGATCATTCTTGGTGTGTATACTCTCACGTGCTCTCGCCTTCATGTCTCACTTCATCACGCACCTGACCTTGTTCTCCCCTCACCCCTCTCCTCCCCTCGTCTCACCCTCTCCTCCCCTTGTCTCATCCTCTCCTCCCCTTGTCTCACCCTCTCCTCCCCTTGTCTCACCCTCTCCTCCCCTCTCCTCCCCTTGTCTCACCATTTCATCTCACCTTATACTCTCTCCTCTTCTCCACCCTCTCCCCCGTCCCTCCCCTTTCCTCTGCTATTCCCCCCCCTCTTCCTCCCCTTTTATTCCCCTCTTCCCTCCCCCTCTTCCCTCCCCTCTCCTCCTCGCTGTCTAAGGACAAGTTCCATTTTTAGCGAGTGTGAAGCTGGTCCCTCAGTACGCTAGGGCAGGAGAAAGAGACAGACAGAGAGCGAAAAAGGTAAAAACAGACAGATAAACAGCTAGATAGATATACAGATAGATAGATAAATGTGTTGATAGACAGACAGACAGCTAAATAGATAGATAGATGAATAAATATATAGACATGCAGACACACACACACACACAAACAAACAAATAAACAAACAAACAAAATACAGGCACACAGACCAAACACACAGACATATACAGACAGACAGACACACAGAGTTTGAAGAGGTTTGTGTGAAGGCGCGAGACAATGACTCCGTTAATTGGCGTAGTAATTAAAGAGTCACCGTGTATGAACAAGAGGTACGTTGTTAAATGGCGGCGCTCTCGGTCTCGCGCGCGTGTGTTTTGCGGTGGAAAAGATAAAAAAAAAAAGGAAATGGATTTTTGTTTGTGTGTGTGTGGAGGGGGGGGG
>NC_061820.1:3604941-3610766 GCF_019202785.1 Penaeus chinensis
TATCTTTTCCTCTCACCCCTCTCTCTCTCTCTCACATCTCTCCATCTCTCTCTCCTCCCTCTCTCTCTCTCTCATCCCACTCTCTCTCTCCTCTCTCTCTCTCTCTTTCTGTTTCCCTTGGCGTTCAATGTCGGGCATTTATTACCTCCTTTCCGTTTTCCTTTTTTTATCCAAGTTCTTTAATCTCGTCTCTTTCATTACGTTTCTTGATCGTTTCCTCTTCTATTCATCTCTCTCTCTCTCTCTCCTCTCTCTCATCTTCTCCCCCTCCCACCCTCTCTCTCTCTCATCTCGTCTCTCTCTCTCTCTCTCTCTCTCTCCCCTCTCTCTCTCTCTCTCTTTTCGACCCCGCGTTTCTCTCTTTTATTTTATTAACCCATCACCCTTCACCTCCCCTCTTACCCTCTCCCTCTCACCCCCCCCCTCTCACCCCTAGACACTTCGTACCTCTTGCCTTTGTCTGCGATATTTTTCCTTTCCTTTCTTCCTACTTTTCTCTTTCGTTTCAAAAACCGTCGAGTTTAAAACTTCGGATACTTAACTTTCCCTTTATTTTTATATTATTTTTCTTTTATTCGGTATCCTCTCAGAGCGATATCCTCCTCATATATCTTTTTCTATTTATGGCAAGTACTCTCTTTATCTCTCGGTCTCGAGATTACTCATTATTAGTTTTTGTACTGTTAACTTTCATTCTAATTTTCTTTTCTACTTTTCTACTCAAAACCCTTTTAATTTCTCTTTCCTTTCTCCTGTCTCTCTCTGATCTCCCTCCCTCCCTCTCCTTCCCTTTCCCTCTTTCCCTTCTTCCTTCTCCCTCCCTCCCTCCCTCCTTTCCTTCTCTCTCTCCCTTTCTCATTCACCCTCTCCCTTCCTCCTTCTCCTTCCCTCTCCTCCCTCCTTCCTTCCTTCCTTCCCTCACCTCCCTCCTTCCTTCCTTCCTTCCCTTTCCCTCTCTCACTCCCTCTCTCCCTCTCCCTCTCCCTCTCCCTCTCCCTCACTCCCTCACTCCCTCTCCCTCTCCCTCTCACCCCAATCCGCCGCCGGCCTACCTGAGATCCCCACCTTTCATACCACTAAATCACCTACAAATATTTGAACAGACCAAGATCCCACTGCAGGGACCCTCCTAATCCTTGATGAATCTCAAAACATGTGTACGGAAGAGAGAGAGAGAGAGAGAGAGAGAGAGAGAGAGAGAGAGAGAGAGAGAGAGAGAGAGAGAGAGAGAGAGAGAGAGAGAGAGAGAGAGAGAGAGAGAGAGAGAGAGAAGAGGAGGAGAGAGAGAGAGGAGAGGAATGGAGGGAGGGAGAGACAGGAAGGGAGACATGGAGAGGGAGAGGGAATGATGAAGAGGGGAAAAAGAGAAAGAGAAAGAGAACGACCAAGAGAATCAGAAACACAAACAGTCATCCATACAAACAGACATAAATAGAAACAAAAAACAAACAAACAAACACCCGAGAGAGAGAGATACCGCACGTGAGTACAAGACAAGCTCGCGTCTGTGCGTGATGCAAGCGTGCATGTACGTGTATGCCGCGAGAGACAATGGACTGCATGTACAGCAACATTCCGAAAATACCAGGGCATTGTTAGGCGGCCGGCGCAGTCTCCCGTGACATCTGCTCGCCGGGAACAGATGTCAGGAGAATGCACGGGACATCGTATTGACACCGTAAGGCCTGTGCTGCGGGGATCATTCAAGGGCGGTGAGCGGCCGACTCTGAAAATCTATGGAATGGAACCTGGGAGGGACCTCGGCCTTTCACTTTCCCCTTTGGAGTTTCTTGCAGATTTGTTTTATTTCTTTTCTATCTTTCTTTCATTTTTTTTTTTTTTTTTTTGGGGGGGGAGGTGGTGTTATGTTGTTGTTTTTCTTGTGGGTCTTTTTCTATGGTTTATTTTCGTGAGATGTTTTGATTTCGTTTATTTTTGTTTAGTTTTGTTGTTGTTGTTTTGTTTTGTTTTCTTGTGTACCTTTTGCACTTCTGATTTCTTTTTCTTCTAGTTTTGCTTTGCATTTTAGCTTTGATTCTATTATCATCCTTTTACAGGTCTCTCTCCTTTTCTCTCTTTTCCTTTCTTTCTATTATTTTCCTCTTCCCCTTTCTCTCTCTTCATTTATTGTCCGATCTAATATTTCTCCTCCTTTACTACTTTCCTTTCTTTTCATACTCCCTTTTCAGTTCCCGCTCTACCTTACCTTCTCTTTCCCTCTCTCTGTTTCTCCCTTTCTCTCTCTCCCCCTCTCCCCTCTTCCCTTTCCCTTTCTCCCTTCCTTTCCTTCTCAATCTCCCTCTCTCCATCCCTCCCTTCGTCCCTTCCTTTCCCTCCTTTCCTCCCTCTCCCCCCCCCTCCTCTCTTTCCCTCCCTCTCTCTCCCCTCCGCCCTTCCTACCTTTTCCTCTCCTTCTCCCTCTCCCCATCCCCCCCTTTCCCTTCCCCTCCCTCCCTCTCCTCCCTTGCCCTCTCCTGCTTCCCCTCAGAAGCCAAAGAAGACTCATATCCTTATCGCGAGGGGTCGAGGCGCTTCCCTTTTCTCCCTCAAGCAGCAGTTCTCGACTAAGAGACATTTTCGTTTTCCCCTCTCCCCCCCCCCCTCCTTTTTCCTGCTCCTTCTGTTCATCTTCTGTCTCCTTGCTCCCTCCCCTGCCTTTCTTCCTGTCCCTTCCATTCTCATTTTCTCTCCCTCCCTTTCCTCTCCTCTTCCCCTCTCCCTCCCTTCCCTGTTCTCTTCCCCTCTTCCACCCTTTCCTCTCCTCATCCCCTCTCCCTCCCTTCCCTGTCCATTTCCCCTCTTCCACCCTTTCCTGTCCTCTTCCCCTCTATTCCTAACACCGGGATATTGTCTACTGAGGACCCACCCCATCGGCATCTTCATATGTCACCTCCATTTCCCCTCGCCTAAGAGCTCTTCTCTTCCCTCCTCCTCAACCAATCTCATTCTTTTCTTTTCTTTTTCTTTTTTGTTCTCTCTTCCTTTCTTTTACTCGTTCTTTGTCTTTCTTTCTCTCTTTTTCTGTTTTCTCTCTTTCTCTTTCTCGCTTTCCTCTCTCCTCTCTCTCTCTCTCTCTCTCTCTCTCTCTCTCTCTCTCTCTCTCTCTCTCTCTCTCTCTCTCTCTCTCTCTCTCTCTCTCCATTAATTTTCATTATTTTGTTTATTCCATTTTCTCATTCCATTTTTGGATCAGCTCATGTTCTCCCATGTTATCTACCCAACTCTTATATATTATTTATCATCTCCATTTTTCTCATCTTCGTCATTTCCACCCTTATTTTCCCCTCATATTATGCCCCCCCTCTCCTTCGTATCCCCCACACTCCCTCTTTCCCCTTTCACCCCCCTCCCTATCCTCCAACATCCCCATCTCCATACCTCCTCGCTATCCCTTCTCCCTCTCCCTCACCCTCCATCACCCCCTCTCCCTCTTCCTCACCCCCTCACCCCCTCCCTCACCCCCTCTCCCCCTTCCTCACCCCCCTCACCCAACCCTGTGGTTACCGGAGAAATGGAACGTCGCGTATTCCTGATATGGCTGCCATACCCGGTTGCCATATCTCTCCCATTGAGATCCCTCTCCCTTTTAGGTACATGTAATCTATCAACGTAGCTAGGAGGGGGCGGGGTGGGGAGAGGGACGGAGGGAAGCGATGGGGTGGGGTGAGGAAGGGGGGATGGGGTGGGATGAGGAGGGGAGATGGGGTGGGTGAGGAAGGGGGAGATGGGGTGGGGTGAGGAAGGGGGCATGGGGTGGGGTGAGGAAGGGGGGATGGGGTGGGGATGAGGAAGGGGGAAATAGGGTGGGGTGAGGAAGGGGGAGATGGGGAAGGGAGAGGAGAGACGGGGAGGGATTTATTAGGAGGGGAGGGAAAGGAGAGAGGGAAGACGAGGGGACGAGCGGATGGGGGAATGTGGAAGGAGTGTGAGGGTGCAGTGGAGGGGACGGGGAAGGGAGAGAGAGGGGAAGCGAGCGAAAGGGGAAGAGGAATACGAAGAGGAAGGCAGCCGAAGAAGGACATGAGGAAGGAGCAGGGGAGGAGGAAGGAGGAGGGAGGAGGGAGGAGGGTGGAGGGAGGATGGAGGAGGGAGGAAGAAGGAGCAGCGGAGGAGGAGGGAGGAGGGAGGAGGGAGGAGGGGGAGAGAGGGAGGCAAAACTGTCCTGCTCCAGTATAAGACATCGACGGGGTAGCTATATCCGGCATAAGGCATTCGTTAGATGGGCGAAGGAGGGATAGGGTGCGGGGTAGAGGAAGACACATTAGAGGATGGGGAGGGAGGGAGGGAGGGAGGGAGGGAGGGAGGGAGGGAGGGAGGGAGGGAGGGGAGGGAGGGAGGGAGGGAGGGAGGGAGGGAGGGAGGGAGGGAGGGAGGGAGGGAGGGAGGGAGGGGAAGGGAAGGGAAGGGCGGGGGTAGAGAGGAAACATGTAACATCAAAATAAATCACGAAAGACGACATTCAATACTAAAATGGAACTGAATCGTCTCGAAATAAATCATAAAACACGTCCTTAAAAACACACACACACACACACACACACACACACACACACACACACACACACACACACACACACACACACACACACATTAATACAATCTATATACACACATATCAGCGCAAATACACAAACAAACACACACATGCCTCAAGGATCAGAATACAAACAATACTTCACAAACCATCCAATCTCAAACACCATACGGACGCTCTCACCATAACCACAACGATACACACTATACAATAACATCATCAACAACATCCTTTCACCATCACAACTCACAATCCAACAAAGGAAATCGAATTAGAAGAAAAAAAAAATAACATGCAAAATAGAACACTCACTTCATCCTCATTCACTATCAAACCTCACTATCAAACAGCCAACCGCCAGAATCTCCGTCACATTCGAACAGTGTACTCACCATTTTGTTGTTGATTTCGTGAAAGTGAATCTCACACACTTTGTCCACAACATCTTCGCTCTCAAAGGTCACGAAACCGAAGCCTGGAAGAAGAGGAAACGGACGAGTTGATGAGACGGATTATGGTAACAGCAATAATTATAATAAATAAAGATGATGGTGATGATGATGATGATGATGATGATGATGATGATGATGATGATGATGATGATGATGATGATGATGATGATGATGATGATGATGATGATGATGATGATGATGATGATGATGGTGGTGATGATGATGATGATAACAATATTTTTATCAATAATAATGTAAATAATAATGTAAATATTCTTGTATATAACAATAATAATGTAAATAACGTACATAAGTAATAGTAATAATAATAATAATAATAAGAATAACAATAATAATAATAATAATAATAATAATAATAATAATAATAATAATAATAATAATAATAATAATAATGATAATAATAATGATAATGATAATTATAATAATAATAATAATAATAATAATAATAATAATAATAATAATAACAATAATAATAATAACAATCATAATAATAATAACACTAATAATAACAATAACACTAATAACAATAACAATAATAACAATAACAATAATAATATTACCTCTCCCCCTTAACATACGCGCACACACACACACACACACACCTCCCCTCTCGACACACGTACACAAGCGTAGCCACTCCCAAACGCGCACACGATCTCGAAATCTGGCGCCGCCGACGCCTCGCCACCCAGAAAAGTAGCGAGAAATTCGGATAAGATTGAATCCGGTTCGAAATATTTTTACCTCCGGAGGTTCTTCCGCTAGCGCCTCCTTCCCCCCCGCCCCTTCCCCTCCCCTACCCTACCCTCTCCTCTCCT
>NC_061820.1:3610866-3615866 GCF_019202785.1 Penaeus chinensis
TTGGGTTTTACCTTTAACTGTACCAGGAGACAGACAGACTCTCCTCCCCTCTCGCTCTCTCTCTCTCTTTCCCCCTCCTGCCTTCCCCTTCGCCCCTCTCCCCTCTCCCCCTCTCCTTTCCCTCTTCTGACATCCTCGTCTATCATTCTTAATCTTGCCTCTCTTGCCTCTCTCTTCTTCCCTTCCCTTCTTCTCCCCCTTTCTCCTACCCCTCTCCCCCTCCCTCTGCTTATCCTCCTCTCCTCCCCCTTCTTCCTCTCCTCCTGTCACTCTTCTCCCCCCCCCCCCCCCTCGTTATCCCTCTTCTTCTTCACCTCTTTCGCCTCTCACCATCACGGCCTTCCTTTCCCCTCTTTCCCCCGCCTCTGCCACTCCTTCCCCTCCCTTCTCCCTTCTCCCCTCTATCATTCCCTTCCCTCCCCTCTTCTTTCCCCTCACTAACTCCCCCTTCCTTCCCCCACCACCATCCCCCCCAGGCCCTTCCCCCTTATCCTCTCCCCCTTCCCCCTCCCTCTCATCCTCTCCCCTCCCCTACCCCTCTCTTCCCCTCCCCCTCTCATCCTCTCCCCTTCTCCCCTCTCCCTTCTCCCTTCTCCCTTCTCCTTTCTCCCTCTCCTCCCCTCTCCCCCTCACCTCTCCTCCCCTCCCCCTCTCCCCTCCCCGACGCAAATAACCTTGAGGAAACCCGTAAGGAGTCCGGGCGCGCGGCAGTTACGTCTTGGCGCACCTGTAAAACGTCTTAATTAAACGTGACGGCAAGAGTTGTCACGAGGGCGCGGGCGTGCGGGCGGGCGTGCGGGCGTGCGGGCGGACGGGCGGGCGGGTGGGGAGGGAGGGAGGGGGGACTTGTAACCTTGGTTGTGTTGGGGGGGTAGGGTTATGGGCGTATTTCTTTCGCTTAATTGTGATGGTGATGGTGAAGGTTTTCAGTATCATTGTAATCATCATCATCATCATCATCATCATCATCATCATCATCATCATCATCATCATTATTACTATTATTATTGTTATTATTATTATTATTATTATTATTATTATTATTATTATTATTGCTATTTCATGAATGGTTATAAATAGTTTGCTTCGTGTAGAGTGGTCTGCTGTGAAACGTTTAAGACATAGTTTGTCTCGAGATTATAAGGAAAAAGTATTTATTTATTTTCTTTGTTTATTTTGGCCGATCATACCCCCCCCCCCCCCCTCGCTCACACATTATGTTAGCTGTCACCTTAACAAATGAAAGAGGCATCATCATCGTCATTTTTCATCTCTCCTTTCTTCGCTTTTCTCTTCTTCTTCTCCTTTATTGTAACTTCTTCCTTCTTACTTTTTTCTTTACCCTTTTCCCCCACTTCTTTCTTCTTTAATTTTTTCCCCACTTCTTTCTTCTTTACTTTTGTCCCCCACTTTTTACCTCTTTACTTTTTCCTCGCTTCTTTCTTCTTTACTTTTTTCCCCATTCTTTCCTCTTTACTTTTTTCCCACTTCTAGGACATAGGACATAGCAGCTAGGAGATATGGAAGGAGGGGAGTAGGTGGTACACGTACACTTACACACACGTATGCGTACACGTGCACACACGCACTCAGATAGAAGGTGACGGGAACAGAGGGTGAAGGAGTTAGTGCCAGCGTCAGTGAGTAAGACGTGAGTGAGTGAGTGCCAGTGAGTGAGTGCCAGTGAGTGAGTGCCAGTGAGTGAGTAAACGAGCGAGTAAAAGTGAGCGAGTGCCGGTGAGTGAGAGAGCGGGCATTGTCTCACCCGCCGGCATCCCGCGTGCCACAGGGCATCGCCAGCATCACTCATCTTAATGTAGTGGCACCGACCGTGAGGGATGTGAAGGAAGGCAAGTCTCGGTGGGATTTTTTTTTCTTAGTTCATGTCTCACGTGGTTTCGTTGATGGAAGAGAGGGAGGGAAGGAGGGAAGGAAGGAGTGAGGGAGGGCGGGAGGGAAGGAGGGAAGGAAGGAAGGAAGGAAGGAAGGAAGGAAGGAAGGTAGGAAGGAAGGAAGGTAGGAAGGAAGGAAGGTAGGAAGGAAGGAAGGAAGGAAGGAAGGAGGGAGGGAGGGAGGGAGGGAGGGAGGGCCGGCGGGAGGGAAGGAAGGAAGGAAGGAAGAAAGAAAGAAAGAAAGAAAGAAAGAAAGAAAGAAAGAAAGAAAGAAAGAAAGAAAGAAAGAAAGAAAGAAAGAAAGAAAGAAAGAAAGAAAGAAAGAAAGAAAGAAAGAAAGGAAGGAAGGAAGGAAGGAAGGAAGGAAAGAAGGAAGGAAGGAGGGAGGGAGGGAAGGAGGATGATTGGGAGAGGGAGAAGGAGGGCGGGAAGGAAGGAGGGAAAGGGAGAAAGGAAGGGAGTGAGGGAGGGAGGGAAAGACATATATATATATATATATATATATATATATATATATATAATATAATAATAATAATAATAATAATAATAATAATAATAATAATAGTAATAATAATAGTAATAATAATAATAATAAGAATAATAGTAATAATAATAGTAGTAATGATAATAATGATAATGAAAATAATAATAACAATAACAATAACCATACTAATAATAATAATGATAATGATAATAATAATGATGATAATAATGATAATAAAAATAATAATAACAATAACAATAACAATAACCATACTAATAATAATAATGATAATAATAATAATAATAATAATAATAATAATAATAATAATAATAATAATAATAATAAAAGTCGAAAAAACACTATCAAAAGTAGAGAAAGAAGGAAAAAAAGGACGGACAGAACACAGTTTCGAGGAACACCGAATGTCGTTGGGTGTTCGGACGACCCTCTTCCCCTCCCTCCACCTCCCTCCCTCTTCCTCTCCCTCTCTCCCTCCCTCCCTCTTCCTCTCCCTCTCTCCCTCCCTCCCTCTTCCTCTCCCTCTCGAGGAACACCGAATGTCGTTGGGTGTTCGGACGACCCTCTTCCCCTCCCTCCACCTCCCTCCCTCTTCCTCTCCCTCTCTCCCTCCCTCCCTCTTCCTCTCCCTCTCTCCCTCCCCTCCCTCCCTCCCTCCCTCCCTCCCTCCCTCCCTCCCTCCCTCCCTCCCTCCCTCCCTCCCTCCCTCCCTCCCTCCCTCCCTCCCTCCCTCGTGCGCACCCTGGCCGGCGAAATCATGAAGGCGATTAGACAGATCGAAAATTCACCTCGGGAATATCGGCCCGGACGCCGCGCCAAGAAACCTCTGCCCCTTTATTTATAGTGCGGGAGGGACATGAATTCTGAGAGCTGTCACTTATGCTCTCCTCTCCCTGCTCCTCCTTCTCCTCTTTTCGTCTTCTTCTCCTTCTTCTTCTTCTTCTTCTTCTTCTTCTTCTTCTTCTTCTTCTTCTTCTTCTTCTTCTTCTTCTTCTTCTTCTTCTTCTTCTTCTTCTTCTTCTATTTCTGTTTCTTCTTCTTCTTTTTCTTCTTCTTCTTCTTCTTCTTCTTCTTCTTCTGTTTCTTCTCTTCATCCTTTTCTTTCTCTGTTTTCTCTCTTATCCCTGCATTCACTTTCGTCCTTATTTTCTCCCTTCTTCCTTCCTTGCTTCTTTTGATTTATAATCGTCATCATCTTTTTCTTCTTCTTCTTCGTCTTCGTCTATTTTCTCTTCTTATCACCTTTCCTGTCTTCCTATCGTCTATTTTCTTATCACTTCCTTCCACATTTTCCTCAATATCCAATTTTCTTCATAAAGAGGGTAAGAAAAAGAGAGATGAAGAGGACGAGGAAAGGGGGGGGGGGGGGGCAAAAAGAGGTGGAGGAGCTTGAGGAAGAGGAGGGGGAACGATGAGGAAGGGGAAGGAAGAAGAAGGGGAAGAGGAAAGAAGAGGAGGAGGAAGGAAAAGGAGGAAGAGGAAGGGGAGGGAAGAGGGTGGGGTGGAAGAGGTAGAAGAAGAGGAAGAAGAGGGGGGCGGATAGGAGGATAGAAGGGGAGGGGGTAGAGGGTCTGAAAGCGAGGAAGAGGAAGGAGGGGGGGATATGGAGGGAGGAGGGGGATCTTTATCAAATCTCCGAGCGGTTCGTAAGCTTACCGGCACAACAGCTGATTGATCGGACCACCGCGGCAAGTTTTAATTAAGCCACGGAAAGAGAGAGAGCGAGAGAGAGAGAGAAATTTGGAATGGGAACAGGGCGAGGGAGAGAGAGGAGGAAGGAAGGAAGGAAGGAAGGAAGGAAGGAAGGAAGGAAGGAAGGAGGGAGGAGGAGGAGGAGGAGGAGGAGGAGGAGGAGGAGGAGGAGGAGGAGGAGGAGGAGGAGGAGGAGGAGGAGGAGGAGGAGGAGGATGGAGTAAGAAGAAGGGAGGGAGGGAGGGATGAAGGAAGGAAGGAAGGAAGGAAGGAAGGAAGGAAGGAAGGAAGGAAGGAAGGAAGGAAGGAAGGAAGGAAGGAAGGAAGGAAGGAAGGAGAAGGAAGGACGAGGAGCAAGTAATGGGGATAAAGGCGGAAGTAGTGGAAAATGAGAAAGAGAAAGAAAAAGGGGGAGGAAGTATCACCAAAATGAACTGTTTTCTTAGGCCTATGAAAAGCAGTTGCCTAAATGCGCCACGCACTAGCCACCATCTTTAACCCTCCCCCACCCTTCCCTCTTAACCCCCCTTCCCCCGCCCCCTTCCCCTTCCTCAATCTCTTTCCCCTTCCCCCTTCCCCCACCATCTTACCCCACCCTTCCCTCACCCCCTTCCCCCAGCCCTTCCCCCTTTCCCCTTCCTCACTCCCTTCCCCCTTCCCCCCTTCCCCTTCCCCCTTCTCCCCTTCCCCTTCCCCTTCCCCCTTCCCCCCTTTCTCCTTCCCCCACCCTAAGAGAAGGTGGTCGTGGAGATAGCATTTCTCGACAAAGGCAGTAACAAGAAAAGTAATCACAACTATGGTCGTGATACATAGGATAAAAATCTCTTGATAGTCGACTTCGTAAATAAAAAGAGAGAGAGAGAGAGAGAGAGAGAGAGAGAGAGAGAGAGAGAGAGAGAGAGAGAGAGAGAGAG
>NC_061820.1:3620866-3658366 GCF_019202785.1 Penaeus chinensis
GTTTTTTTCTAGTCACCGCTTATCACCTTTTTTATTTTTTCTTTGCTAGTCTTCATAAATAACATTATTCAGTATTGCGTAGTTTCCCGTACTAACCAAGTAAAGTTTGAATTGCACACGAGTTGGTGTTGAGGAGAGAAGTCTCTTTATTGTATTGTTGCCACCCATCGCATGTCGGGAGCGCCTGGTTCTACTTTGGACCTTCCGCTACAAGGCCGTAAGGGCTAAGGTCCTCCCGGCGACTTACTTCACGTGGCAATGTTTATAATTACCTTATATGGGAAGGCTGGACGTTGTTCTCTACCTTTTTTTTTCCTTTTTTTTTTTCTTTTTGTTCTTTAAAAAAGGTCGTTGCTATGTGGTTGAACTACCCAACTCTACCCATCTGGGTCAGGATGTCTTAGGGCTTTCTCTGTATTAGTTTTTTGTGCAAGTAAATAATGACAGCGTATATTATTCAAATGATTTCCAATATTATTATTCACTTCTTTCCAATGTCTATGCAATACTTATGAAAGGTTAAATATTCACTTTAATGTCAAGCTTAGATGTCTTGTCTTCCCTTCGTTGTCAAGTGCAGTGGTGAAGTTCTTGTGAAGTACATCATACTTAAGTGATAAGAAGCAATGCTACTATAATAATAATAATGAAGTGATACTGCTGTATTGATGTAAATAGGTTATAGCGCTGTTCTGCTCTCCTGTCTCATACGGGGTACTGGCAATAACCACGGCCTAAGTCGATGCTTGTACCGGGGTCCAAGTGCGAGCCAACCCACCCCGAACCCCAGGCTCTTCACGGACTTAGCCCCAACTTGCCCCAACTTTGATGCCTATATCTGTATATGTATATATATGTGTATATATATATATATATATATATATATATATATATATATATGAGATTATATACTATATATGCACACTCGCACACATGCACATTAACACATACATATGTATTTGTGTATGATATATATATATGTATATATATATATATATATATATATATATATAATATATATACATGCATGTGTGTATGTGTTTGTCTATGTTTATATATATACCATATATGTATATATATGTATATAAATGTATATATATAGATATATATAAAGAATGTGTATGTATATATGTATACCTGCGCGCACGGTAGAGGTACTTAATGAACTCAGCCCCGAAAGGTGGCGCTCGCACGTGGCCCCTGGTACTCACCCCTACTTACGCCTCTGGTACTTCATATTACGCCATGTACTTACGTGGACCAAGTGACTTACGTAAGAGTACAGTACTTACTAGGCCACAGTACTTACGTAGCCACTTACATGTGCTGCATAAAAAGGTTTGGATACCAGTATAGGAGACTCGTATAATTTTACCTGCGTACACTTAACCCCTTAAGTGGTCAAAGGGAGAGGGATTTGAAAAAAAAACAAAAAAAACAAACAAAAAAAACAAAAACAAACCCTTCGAAGGCTGGTGTCTGGCCGTGCAAGGAAGAATCTCCTCCCAGGCCACGTCAAGGTGTTAACATGGTGATAGTGTATGATAGTGTGAACATATTTCATGCTGTGTTGCAGATGTTTTTTTTTTTCTGTACACTCACATTGTCTTCTATATGTTGTTGTTTTTCTTTTTCTTTTTTTAATTATTCTTCTTTTTCTTGTTCCTCTTCATTTTTTTTTTAATTACTTTTTATTATTATTATTTATTTTGTGTTTCGCTTGGCTATATAACCGCGCCCCCCCTCCATAGTTGTAACGCAGATGTAGAGGATGATCGTAGAGTAGCGAACGCTCTGTATATTTACCCAAACTTGTGGTAATTTCACTTCAACGTCTTTTTGATTTCGTTTGGAGACTATTTTTCTTGACATACTGTAGGTGAGGGCGGCGCCTAAGCCCTTCACTACTACTATTGTATTATTGAGGAATCTGTAGTTAGAGATAATATATTACAAGTGTCCTTTGAAGCGTATAAACATTTTTATCGTAGTTTTTAATATGAATTTTGAGTATATATGACAAAAAAAAAATAATACAAGACAGAGTAATTAATGACGAGTAGAATTTTGAGCATCAAAAGCGACCGGCTTCATCCCTCGAGAAGAGCTAAAGAATTAAAAAAAAAAAAAAAAAAAAAAAGTAATATGGTTTCTGGCATAATATAGGAAAAGCTGAAGATCACTTTAATCAATGTTCTATCAGGGACAATCTCTCAGGCACTTAATTTACGTATTTAGAGCACGTTCAAAGTATTTTATAGGTTTTTAATTTTTTTTTATTATTGTTTTTTTTTTTTTTTGGACGCAACATAAAATTCGCAATAGAAACCGTGGATTGAAGAAAAAAAAAAAAAACTCAAAAACTTTAAACCAAAAACTATAAAATGTATAAAAAATAACAGATAAAAATCCTTTTTTGCTTTCTTAGAAACTATTTATATTGTTTATATATTTTTTTTCTGGCGAGCAAGGCAATCCAATAATATATATATAACTATATATATATCTATTCAAAATAAAGTCTAACCATGCGATCAAACTTTGAAAATCAAACCAAATATCATCCGATTCCAAAGATAATATATATTTTTTTTTCTCAAACTTGTTTTTTTTTTTTTTTTTTTTTTCTTACCAACGTTGTAAAGAGAGAAGGTATTCTGGCATCAAAACGTCTATGCAATGACGAGGTTTCTATTGTCAATTTGAGTCAGGCAACCAACGGTAAGATGAAGCTAGAGCTCTGGGTATCAAATATATATATAAGAAAATAATATCAAAGTAATCTCAAACCAAACAAGAACAGCAGACAAAAAAACAAACAAACAAACAGACAAACAAACACGAACACGTAGGTGATCACATCGACTCTTGATATCAATTACCAAACAATACAAACAAAGATAGAAAGAAAGAAAATAAATAAAATAAATGAATACAAATTTAAAAAGTAAGAAAAAAAAAAAGCTATAATCTAATCCAGTTTAGTCCCCCCCTTTACTAGCATGATTTTTAGAGGCGCACAGAAAACGGTCCAATCGTTCAGCTCAAACCAAGCCAAGGGGAAAGGGAGAGGGAGGGTTGAGCACACTTTCATCGTCTTAGACCAGATATTTTATACTTTTATACAGACTAGATAATTGATCTTTAGGGGACTTAGGAGGCACATCGTAATGCTTCTTTTGTAAGAATGATTATTTTTGATTTTTTTTTTTTTTTTTTTTTTTTTTTTAGTATATATATATATATACTTTTTTGGTGGAAATTTTTGTTTTTTTTTATTATTTTTTTTTGGTTTTTGATTTTTTGGACTTTCTTAACCTGGTAGAAATACTGTGTCATTGATAGTTGCCAATCAGCGTATGGTCGAAAGAGACGTTTTTCATTTTCATGCTAGGAGAATATATAGTTTTTTTTTCCCGTCGTAAAATTTTTTTGGAAATATATTTTTTCTTCCTTTTTGGCAGTTTGTGAGTAATACTAATTAATTCACGTTCACGGAGGAAATGCGGGAGTGAGAGAGAGAGAGTAAGAGAGATAGGAGTAGGTAATGAGGCTAAATTCAACGGATTTTGCAACATAGCACGGGTTACAAAACATATATCTATATATCTATATCCATATATCTATATATACACACAGTACACACGCGCTGTGTTGGAAGGCAAAGTTTCTGCTCAATTTTTCAAGCTGAAAAACACGTCGTTTCATAGATTCAGAAGATGATTGAAGAGGAGATCCAATCCTCTTTATTTTTTTCAATTAAATAGGTTTAGACACGTAGGACTCGAGGCCTATGTCTACGTAATCGTTTTTCTTAGAGTTCCTAACAATGATCCCAAATCTGAGTTCACGTTAACATAGTTTACATACATTTAAAAGATAGTTTAAATGTTACATATCGCGTTTCAAGGAGTGCTTCAGTGTGCACACATTTTTGTAAAACAGTAGCAGTCGGCGCACAGAGGTATTATTAATGAGATAGAGGCGAGTTATCCTTACAATAGATAAATACATAAATAAATAAATACATAAAAAATAATAAATGAAGATAATCCAGGAAAAAATATATATATACTTTTTTAACATTAGTTTCTCTTTTTTTTTCTTTTTTCTTTTTTTTTTTCTCGGTCAGTTTTCTCGGTTTTGGTTCGTCGGTACGGTAAAATGCAACGCCGGCCAGGAGATGCTAGAGTTTCACGAAAATAGATTGTAATTGAGCTAGTATAGATATAGGTTTTAAGAATGATCATGCTATACAGATCTAGCCAGCAGAGGGTCAGTCTATCTATCTATATATTCGTATATAGAAGTGCTATATATATCAAAACAAAGAAACAGACGCGCGCGATTAACGATACACGCCTGTTCCAAAAAACAAAACAAAAAAAAAACATTAACAAAAAAAAAACAAAAAAAAAGATTGAAAAAACGGAGAGAAAGTTAGCGAAGAGTTTATTTAGCGAACTGAGAGACGTAGCAAACCCGTGCCTGCTGATTACCAATTTACTACAATTTATTGTATTTCGTCAATGTACGACATGGGGTCCATTTGTATTTTTCCTGCAGTTGTAGAGGATTTTAGCTGTGAATATCATTACTGTGGTCTTATAGCTATGGAGCGCGGGGCTGCGTTTGTCTACTGCGTATGGAAGACAATGACAACCCACTTACAAGGCTTTTTCAGGAATGGCCTATGTGATTTTAGTACTTAATTGGTACCAAATGACAGGGTTTTTGGTTATCATAAAATTCCATTAAAGAGGCCTTTAAATCTTTTAGTAATGTCATGTGCCAATGATAGTATATATACTAGTTTACCATAGGCATCAAGCCTTGTATTATAATTGTTGATAGAATAAACAAAATTTTGAACGTACCTTTACTGTTTGTCTTTATCTAGTTCTAGCCCCTTTCTAGAGTAGTTATAGCTAGTAGAGCCGATAGAGTTCTTTTAGAAAACAGTAGAGACATCAGATAATCATATATCTTCTTTCCCTGAAGATGAAAGAATGACTAGACAACAAAAAAAAAAGATAAAAAAAAAATACAAACAAACAAACAAACAAAAAAAAAGATGTCGCTCGAGAACTTTTCCTCTTTTTTTGTTGTGCTTCATTTCATTACATGGACAGAATAACCCAGGTGTCCTGATCTCGTAGGCGGCTATGAGCACATATATCTGTACCTCTGTATGTACCTCTCTATTCCGCTGTACCCCTCCATAGCCAGGCAAACATACTGGCGTACCTGCGGGGCCGACTATGAACGTGAAGAGATCAGAAAGCTCAAAGCATCTAGTGTCTGGCCGGCCCAGTACACTATAAGTCTAATTCTCAAATCTGATTGGCTGGTGAGCGGCATGGCAAGCTTGGCACGGCTCCCAGTGACCAATAGCGGGTCTATAGCATATTCCTTAGTGATAATTTGTTTTTTTACTCGTCCCTGTTGGACTCTTAGTAAAATAATTCAATCTTGGAGTTCTCATGTGTTTCTCCAAAGTGTGGGCTACTCCTAAATGCAATTAGAATCAATCATTTGGGGATCCAAACCTTTTTGTGTCCAGTTTCCAATTGCAGTCATAATTGTCAACTCATATTGAATGCCTTCATGACAAGGTGTCTGATCTAGTTCTTTTTCTCTTTCCTCTCAAATGTTCTAGATCTAGTTTGGTCGCTGGGAGCTCTCCCTGATGGTATGTATTTCTTCTTGTTACTATGCTAGCCACCCGGGGTAGCCTACACAAGGTTAGCCCCCTCAGACTTGCTACACCTCCGTCACCAGTTCCGAATCTATCTTAGATAATGCTGCTCACTTAGAAAAAAAAATATAGTAAAAAGTAATAGTAGATATAAAAAAAAAAAAAAAAATACAGACGTACCCAAAAAATATATATACAAAGACCTATCCAATGGTAATAAATTCATTAGTAATAATCACCCTAACAAATCATAATCATAGTAAAAAAAAAAAAAAAAAAAAAAAAAAAATATCCAGCGAGCACCAGCTCTTGTCAGCCGAGAGCGGCGGACGGAAACAGTGACGCGAAGGAGAACTCAGTAGGTGGAGCAAGCGGAGCACGCGTGGAGGCCCAGACGATCCACGGGTGTTCCCTCCTGGTGGGGGCCTCAGCGCCTCGTGTAGGCTCCCCCGGCGTGAGTCCCGCCGACCCTCGAGCCTGTCCCGTAGCATCTTCCACACCGCCCCTCGCTGGCTACCACCATTACTACTACTACTACCACACTCACAAAGTCATAGTAAAAAAAAGGGGGCTTGCAAAAACCTACTCTTGGCGGCTCCCTCCTCCTCAGGGGAGGCGGCCGAGCGAGCGGCGGCCGCCACCTGCCGCGCTGTAGTGTTGGGGCAGGTGGCTAGGTCGCCTGGCACTGTAGTACCTGGATAATGTAGTTCACCTGTCACTGTAGTACCCGCTGAACCAGTTGAATTACTTGTCACTGTGTAGTTTCATAGACAAGTGGATCACCTGTTATGTACTGTAGCTGGTGGACCGTGTGGACCGCCTGTCTGTGTAGTAGCTGGGTGGCTGGGCTGCCAGCCATTCCACCGTAGCAAGTGGAGTATCTTTCAGAGTAGTACCTGGATAAGAGGGCCACGGGTCACTTGGGCTTCCCTGGCTACAAGTGACCTGCTGACGTGGATCATAGAAGTAGTACACAAACATTGGAACACAATTTTTTTTTTTTTCGTTATTTGAATTTTTGATTCCTCTCCCCCTGTCGCTTCTTTACACATTTCTTTAACCATATTTTAAGAAATATATATATTTTTTGAATGTGTAGTACTTGAATATGTGTTCCACTTGTTGGTGTAGTATTTGAAGCATTGTTCCACGAGCTACGATGAACAGTTCCTCTTGTCCCCGTAGTACTAGGTTAAGTATTCCAGTTGTGTAGTTACCAGGCAGTAGTTCCAGTATTTCGTCTGTCAGTGGTGTACTTAGACGGTTCCACTTGCGTAGTGTAGTTGCTGGACAAGTATTCCTCTAGTCAGTGTATTACGTAGACAAGTGGCCATTGTATCTTATCCGCGTCCCATCAGTGTTATCGGGCAGTGTTCCATCTGCCACACACACCCCTGAGGCGCCCATAAGTCACTGCGATGGCTTATAGGAAGAAAAAGAAAGAAAGAAATGTAGAAAAAATGCATATATTCATAAATCAGTGGAAAAGAGAGTGCAAAAAAGAAATAAAGCTTGTTGAGAGTACATAATTTATGTTATGAGGAAAATATTAAAACGAGGAATGACCTTTGTTAACAACAGATATATGCAAATGTGGTTATGAACAACAATGGCAAAATGCAAGACATTTTTGCAAAAAGGCTGCTGGCAACAGAATGAAAAAGAAAGAAAAAAAAAGATCTTGTCGCAAATATTCTAAACTGATATGTTACTTTCTTATATTTTAGTCGAAAGGAAGATTTATACGTCAATTGCCTTCCACATTCTATGTACGAAAAAGTGTCTGGATCCACAACCAAAAACGAGATAATATTTTTGTTCTCTAAACTCTTGGGTTGTTCTCTGAGAGGTTGAAATTGTTATTAGAAATATGTTGAAGATGAATTTAAATGTGTGTCAAGATGTCCCTCGCTTGTGTCATAATTATACTATGAAATGAATCACCTTAAGTTTCTTTTTTTATAAAGAGGGTTTGCATTTCTTGACAGAAGTTAATCACAAGAACATATTTCCTAAGGTGAAATATATCCCTCCCTATTAATTTCACAAAACAAAAACAGAAAAAAAAGAAAATAATGATAATTAAAAACACACTTCAGACATTTAGTATGAGACCTGAGTCAACAGATAATTAATTTAATTCTGGGCTAATATGCCAAGCTTTGAATAACACACAAGAAAATGAAAACAAACAAATTTGATATGATATAAAATACATGTCATGAAGTATTCCTTTAGAATCACAGAAAGCACTTTATCTTAATAATCCAGACACATAACATATGTGGACTTTTTATTTATAGATATATAAAAACAGTGACAGAAACATGCATATTCTGGAAGACATACACACAAGCAAATGGTCAGCGAAGGGCGGTATTTTTGCTAATTTTGAAATACAAATCCCCCGAAAAAAAGAAAAAAAAATCAAAATTAAATCACGCTTCCCATTTTTTCTTGTCAAAAAAAGAAGAAAAAAAAATGAAGCCATCGCATTTTGAGCACACTTTATAACACTTGATAATAGTAGCCACCCTTAACTGGCTTTGAATCCCCTCCCCCCCTTTTTGCATTGCCTGATAATGTTAATCAATAAATAGTAATAATAAGATCAAGAGACAGGTTCGAGTGTGGCTGGTATAATATTTTTTAATTCTCACTATACCTCAGGCACCAGCTTGGGACGAATACAATACAGTCCATCCAGTTAACTGTCAAAACAACAAGGAGGGCGTTAAAACCGTTACTCTTTTAAACTTTTGAAAAATATCACATGTTCATTGGTTCCAAATTCAGGGAAAGTAAAATAATATTCATAATAATAATCAAAGAGACTCCCAACAACAAATATGTATTATTGTTGTTCTTGTATTTTTTTCTCTCTGTAGTTGTGTGATATATATTTTTGTTTTGCTACCTAAGTGGACAGATTCTAGAAAATTCTCTCGTGTCCTGCTCCTTAGTTGGACAAGTAGTTTGTATTAGTCACAAGTGGTTGCCAGAGGTATATCTTATAGAATTTTTTGAGCTTTGTTATATGCCAAAACAACTTAGAATTTCTTTTTTTACGTAAACGCAGTACGAAGCTAATTAAAAATATATATATATATCTGATTTAGGATTGTTACTGCATGTGTCCAGTGCCATTAGTTTTAATCTAAAAGTAGGATTTAGAACCAAATCTGTTTCGCATAGTTTTTAATCTCTTTTTTTCACTTCCTTAAAAATATACGTACATAAATGTTCCTTTTTAGAAGAAGAAAAAAAAAAATGGTACTCTATTTATATACATATATCTCATTTTTTTGAACTAAGAATTTCACAATAATGACCACCACAAGAGCACTGAATCTAGCTTTAGCATATCAAGATAGGAAGAGAAAATTAAGCATTAAGTTACCTATCATGCCCTTATATTGACCTCCTGTTTTTAATCTTGAGTAACACCCCCTCCTATTCCCGTTTTCTTTGCAGGTATCCAGGCAGCCGCTTACGCCGCCTATGCAGGTCGTGGTTATGCCAGTTACCCGAGCTTTGGGTTTCCTTATCCAGCAGGTAATTTAAACACCGGTATAGCAGCGCTGTGTGTTCCCCACCCGGTCGATTTGGGTCTATATAACCTGCATGCCTTGCAGTTGTAACTCGCTCTGCAAATGGGGATGGCTTTTAACCTTCCAAATTGTTGTTCATTGTCAAAACTCATCTTTCAAAACAAGAAATATATTTGTATTGTATGACTCCCTCTCATTTTTTTCTTTTTTCAAGGGAATCGACTCAGCAGGCCATATTTCCAGCGAGTCTTTTGAATGCATTTATATGAATATATATATCTATTTTTCCCTGTTCCAGACCATCCAATTTTTGGATTGTTTGATTTGCAAATAATATGTGACTTTTTTTTTTTTTTTGGACTGTTCCGTCTTTTTTTTCGAATGCCGTCACCCAATTGTTGAGTTTACGAGCATAGGATCTACATTTACAAAGTTTTGAAGGAAACAATTTACTAAAAAAAAAAAAAAAAAAAAAAAAAAATACATAGCAACTTGATACTATTTTCCAATAGCCCCCAACCAATATTTATACCAAAGAAAACAAAAAAAGGCGTTCTGAAAAGACGCATTTAACACCATGATTTTGGCTTTGATGCATGATCTATTTTCTTGACCTTAGAGCAACAAAGGCAAGTTTTAACACCCCGCAGCTGCGTGTAGGCAGGAGTACATGTATTGTATCCTAGGGATGTAGGTCTTGTGTGGTTTTCCTGGCGTAGGCTGCTATGATTTTGGGCAAATGAACGTAGCTTCGTATTTGTATAACAGTCGATAGAATAATTGTTTTTTTTATATATATATACATTGTTGTTTTTTTATTTTTTTTATTTATGAGTTTTATTTTTGTTTATGTACTTCTTTTTTTACTTGTTTTCTTTGCTAATTAACCCCTTCGGCGATATGGGAACGGATCCAGATGTTGAAAGATAGTAAGAAATATTTTAAAAAATGATACACAAAAAATGCCATTAGGTTGGATATCTTTTCAATGACTAACATTTTTGACAACCTTTTTTGTTTGTTTGGTTAACCTGCTTAATCATTGAAAAGGTACCCAATTAGGCCTCCTTTTTAGACAAGCATTTCGAGTCCTTGTAGTTGTTGTTTTTTTCTGTTTTTGTTTTTTTTGTTTAGACAATTTTGATCAGAAAAAAAAGACAAAAATGTTTTAAAGAAATGAACACCTCAAAAAGAAGAACTCTCTTTAGGGAATTAATTAATCCAACAATAAAAGAGATCTATGTCTATATAAAAAAAAAACATATATACCATGTCATCCAAAAACAAAGGATAAGAGGAAGTGTATAAATTTCTATGAATCACAACCACTCCGCCATATCGTCGTACCGGTGTTGTCAGGAGTGAGATGCCAAGTGGCCCCCCCCCGGCCTCCCCCTACCTTCCAGGGGGCACTCACTATCAGTAGCAGTGTGTTGTAGTTGTAGCAGCAAGATAGTTTACGGAGTGACCTCTCTCTCGTCTTAAAAGGAGTTGAAGCTCAGGTGACTTCTCTCTGTCTCATCTTCAAGGTACATAGATACAAAATTCGTAGTTTCCTTTTTTTTTGTTTTGTTTTTTTTTTCTTTTTTGGATTGCAGTGGAGTACCATGTTCTATTTTGTCCTGATTCAGTACTCATTGTTTGTCA
The DNA here is from genome assembly GCF_019202785.1 of Penaeus chinensis. Lineage (NCBI taxonomy): Eukaryota > Metazoa > Arthropoda > Malacostraca > Decapoda > Penaeidae > Penaeus > Penaeus chinensis. The sequence continues at coordinate 3,631,763 of NC_061820.1, forward strand.
ATTCTTCTCCTTTCAAACTCTCTTCTCTATTTGCTGCGATGAGTGTAGATATGTGGCAAGATTTTTTTTTCCTTTTTTTTTTTTTGACTTTCATATCTATATATTTCTAATGAATGTGATATCAAAAGTTAGTGAAATATATATATATCAAAGCTTAACACAAGGTGTAGGTCACCATTTTGATTTTCTCTTGTTTCTTTTCCCAGGGATTGTTGGAATTTTGCCTGATGGCAAGTTTCCTTTGGGAGAATATATCGGGTTGAATCCGGCTTTAAACCTGGTTGGGCACACCTGAACCCGGCCCGCTCTAGGCCTGGCAAGCCGAAACTCTCATGCCTTGTATATAGCCTATGGACCTTATAGTGCTACCTGTGGCGCTCTTCTCACCTCTCGCCGTTCAGAACTGATTTCTTCTGTGATTATTGTTAGCATTTAACGAACAAACATATAAAAGACTCGACAAAAATACAAAAAACAAAACCAAACCAACAAACATAACCCCAAAAAATAATGATATCTTTAACCCCCCCAAAAAAGCAAAAAAAAAAAAAAAAAAAAAAAAAAAAAAACTGAGGCCCCCCTTTCCCCCCTTATTTGGAAATTTGATGGTTTTGACATGGTGATAAGATAAGAATTTTAAAAATATAAAAGTTCTACCTCCCTGTCTGAAGGAATCCAAGCACTAGTTAAGAAAGGGTTAAGCTACTTCTTGAGGGACACTTCCTATTCAATCTTGTTGCTGCAACTTTGTGTACATAGACCTATCTAATTAAGACAGTAAAGGTTAATAAAGAAATACACCAGTAGAGAAGAGGTGTGTGCTGTGTGTGGGCCTGCTTTGTTCTGGCCTACACGGGAGAGTTCACAGGACAATTATAATGATATCACAATAATAATAACAATGATGATGATAATAAAACAACTCGATTCTTTGTCACTTTCACGCCGTCGCTCTCGAAGGGAATCTTTTTTTCTTCTTCTCTTTTGTTCTATTTTGAAGACGACGGAAGATTCTACAGTCCCCCTTTTTATATTCCTCTTTTTCTTACCTTATTTTTTTTTTATTATTAACTCTAGGTTTATCTGGGGGGGAGGGGGGGTTAATGGAAATGAGAAACAAGGAGATTTTTTTTCTCTCTCTATTTTGTTGGTGGTGGGGGGGGGGGGTCATGAAGGAAAGACGTTGACAAATTTTACGGCTAAGATCTGATACCATCCCAATGTTCAGGATCCATCCACTTGCAGGACTCCCTTCTTGCAATGCTTTATTTAAGTCACTTAACCTTAGCTATATGAAGGAGAGGGAGCTGATTCACAAAAGAAAACTTAAGTGTCGCCATTTCCAGGACTCATGTGACTCATTTTTTTGTGTGTGTGTATGATGTGTCCCTTTCAGTATGATTATTATACTTGGATATATACATAGACGTGATTTTACATACACGTGTATGTATATATAAATAAACGTTTCTCAACAGCTTTCATGCCAAATCGAATTCTGAAACAACGAAGAGAGGACAAATCCGTGTCACTTGTTTTCATTGAATGAGGCGGAGATGGTGAAGCTCTTGTGTTCCGGAGATGCATTGTTGGTCGTCTACTTTTGGGAGATGAGCTGAAGGCGGGAGCATCGGGGCATTACGGGCGATAAGCTTTTTGTTTTGCTTTGTTTTGGGTTGGTTAGTGCTGGACGTGTGTTTTTGTTTGTGTTTGTGTGTTTGTTTGTTTTTTGTTTGTTTTTATAAAACGAAATTGGTTTGATTGCATTGAAAGGGTGAGAAAGTTTTTTTTTTTATTTTTTTTTTTATTCTTAATCTGTCTTTCTCTTTCTTCTCTCTTTCTCTCTCTCTCTCCCTATCTTCCTATCTTTCTCTCTCTGCTTCTCCCTCCCTCCCTCCCTCCCTCTCGCTCTCCCTCTCCCTCTCTCTCTCCCTCCCTCTCCCTCTGTCCCTTTTCCTTTCTCTTCTTCCCTCTCCCTTTCCTCTCTTACTCTCCCTCTCTCCCCCTTCCCTCCTTCTCTCTCATCCCTTTCCATTCATTTGCGTGTTTTCGAAGTCCAGCTTTTCACATGTCCGCACAGCATCCTTAAGGCTTCAAAGAGCTTATCTAAAGTCCTGACTCGGTGTTCTCGGTTTTCAGTTTTGTTTAAGATATCAATTAAATACGAAATCGGACTCGAACATTTCGGACGCCGGCGAAGGTGTCGGACTCTCGGACTTTTAAAATTTCTTTGGGAGATTTTCTTGTTATTTTGTTTTATTTGATTATTTTTTGGCGTTTTTTTTTTTTTTTTTTATCTCTCTAAAATGTCGCCGAGAGTGAAGAGCCTTTTTTATGGAGGTTCTGGTGTTCCTCTATATTATTATCGTTATTTGATTTATTGGTTTGTTTACTTCATTTTTTTTTTATTCATTTATATTTGTTTGATGGCTCTTCCCCGGCTTATCGGCTATTGTGGCCATGACCTTTGACCCCTCCCAGCGACTCCAGGCACGAGTACCCGGCGTCCGGAAGTCGGGTCAGATCGGGTCGAGACGCGTTCATTCATTTCCTTGAGGCTGGGCGAAGGTCACACGAGACTCGGCCGTTGTGTTTACACCTTCCCTCATTTTTTAAACTTGTTTTTTCTTCCCCTGTTTACTCCCTCCCCCCCCCCCCCTTCTCCCTCTTGGCACCTTCAACCGCCAGCGCCCCCGGCCAGCCTCCGGGCCACGGAACTTTTCGGAAAAAAGGAGGGAACTCTCGACTCCTCTGTCACCAGAAACTCGCGAAATGGCATTTAAATGAGATGCCGCGTCCCCAGCGAGCGTGTGAAGGCCCTGAGGGGAAGGTGGAAGGCGGCGCTCGAGTCTCGGTGGCACTGCGACGTGAGAGTCCAGTGGTGTTTTCTTATTTCTGTGATGAACATGTATTAGGTCGTTTTGGAGTGCCTTGACTTGGAGGGTACGGCTTGGCCAAGGCTCGGAGGCACGCGAGGAACAAGGTTTTTTCTTTTACCTTTTTTCTTTTTTTTTTTTTTTTTTTTTGGAAAGATTTTAGCGAGGGGATTGTGCCATGTAGGCTTACTGAGGTGGAGTTTGCAGCGATGTTTTTATTTTTTTTATTCTTTCATTAATTATCTTACATGTGCCCGGATTTGGTGATGATTGCAAATTGCAAGTTATTGCTAGACTTTTTTTTTTTTTTTTTTTTGAGTTTCACGTTGCATTTTAATTACGTGCGGTCATTTGTTTGTTCTCTTGTTTTCTGGCTTTGTCGTAAACAGCTATTGTAACTTGATTGAGTTGAGCATTAGCCGCTACGGGCTTTTTGCTTTGCTTTTTATTTGCTGGAAATGTGCTACATATGATGGCAGTTTTTTTTTTTTGCTATATTTGGTTTTATCTCTTTGTGCCGTTTTAGAAAGGCGCTATTATATTTTGGGTGCATTTTAGGCAGAGGTAAACCGGCATGTAGATGGACAAGAGATTTTGAGAAAAAAAAAAAGGTTTAGGAATGCTCATCAGGTTTAATATTTAAATCCGGGTTACTAAGAGGAGGAAAATCGCTGTAGGTTAATCTTAAATCGCAATCTTTCAAAATGTTTGTAAGGGTAGATCAAAGAAGAAAAGATTGCGATAAATATTGATTTAAATTTGATTCATTGTGAATAACGAAGGAATGGGGAGGGAGGGAGGGAGGGAGGGAGGGAGGGTAAAAACGCCTGGCCGAAGAGGGTGTCGAATACTGGAACACGAAATTAAGATCCCGCCTTTGGAGATTTTGCAGAAGAATGGCGCCTGATTTACTCTTTCGAACGATTTAGAACATTACTTTCATTTCTCTGCACGAGTAACAATGATACCTAAATTCAAACGGCGTGCCAATGCAAAGTTTTCAAGAGAATCGTGTCCAAGTCAGCGGGAAAGTCCGCAAAAAGTGTGACAGTTTATTTCACATCCTCTTGAAAGCCGTACTCCATCCTACACATTTAACTTATTTATGTCAGTACTTGAAGAAAGTAGACGTGATGGAACTACAAACTGCGCCTCAACTCATAGTACAACGTTTTAGATCCTGACAAGGAAACAAGTCTATAAAAAGAAAAAGTAAAAAAAAAAAAAAACTTAAATATTTAATTTTCCAACTTTAATGAAACAAAATGACAATATGCTAGTTTGAGAGTTGTCTATTTAGAAGAGTTAAAAAAAGAGAGAAATAAAACATACAAAATGGTTGATGCTCCTATCATTCCATTTTATGTAGGAAGGAAGACGGTAGGAAGACGCGAGAACACCCGGAGAGTATTGATAAAGACTAGGTTGATATAATGAGAGTGCACTGTCATTGTTACCAAATGACTGGCTTTGCTAGTGTTTCATTTTCGTTTTCGTTTTTGGACACCTTTTTTTTCATTTAGATGTTAGTTCTCTGTACGTGGATATACTTTTTGTTCAGTTTGCTCTATTTAGTTTTAACTTATTTTATGGATTTTGTTCATGCAAGCCCCCTCCCTCATATAGCACATGAAGAATGTTTAATCGATTGAGAGAAAAAAAACAATAATAAGCAATATCTCTGTTAAGAGAATTCTAGTTCTAGTTTAAAGATAAAATTGAATGATTTCTCCCACCTCTACTAACCCATCTATTAATGGTAGATTAAGTCGGCTTTGCTAAACAAATAGGCCTGTTAGAGTAGGTTTCCCCTTGGTGTGCAAGTTGGTGCCCGGCGTAGATAACTTAGAGAAACTTTCCCATCTAAAGTTTTTTGGTTGTAAAAAAGAAGCTTATATTAATACTAATGACTGAATTGTGGTAATGTAATATACATCTCTTTTTTTTTTAAATGTATAAATACAAACTTTTATTTGAATTTTTTTCGTTGTTTTTTTGTTTTTTGTTTTGGCACAGGGATGGGCGCATGGCCAAGTTATATCTAGACTTGAGATGTTGCTAGAGCAAAACTAGTCACGTTCGCAGCTAGTTTGAATCTTGTTCTAGAGTTTGTGTCCAGATATAATTTGTAAGGTCATTCTAGAGTGAGGGAACTAGGCCGCTTCGAGGTTACACATTTTCAACCGCATCCTGATTTTGGGCGGATGCGGCACCTAGTCGTTATTAGAAGTCGTCTTAGACACGAGGCCAGTCATTGGCTACGATTCTCACAAGATTTAGGCCTAGTCATGTAGGGGATGCGTTAAGCCCTCTCTCGCTTTTTTTTGTCACTCCAACAGGCTGCTGCAGGCGAACTCGACCAGTCTCTGTCTTTGCACTTTTAACCGTGTAATCAAACCGTTTTATTGTAATGATCCAACAAAAAAAAATAATTAAGAATTATATAAAAGAAGACGAAAAAAAAAAAAATCTAACCATTTCCAAAAAATTAAAAAGGAAAGATACGAGTATCCGAAATTATTTTTTAATTAGAAGAGTTCCCCTCCAAACGCCTGGAAGAAAACGAGACTAGGGACGGAGTACAACAGTGCCAATTCCGTCACTTTTTTAACTATGCAACTGCGATACACGTTGGTAATACTCATTTTGTGGTCTAGTCAGGGGCGTTCGTGTAGCCCCGAGACATATTTAATGCGCTGTTATATTTTTTATTGACTACACAGGGTGCTGAGGCTCCTAAAAATCAGGGAAAGGTTGTGGTATTTTGACGTTTGAGAGTGTAGAGAAGCCATAGACCAACATGGTGAAAATACATTCAAAACTTTTAAAAAATGTATAATGAAATAATAATGATTTTCAAAATAATGATCAGGACGGCCTTGATTTTAAGGAGGTACAATTTTTTTTTCTCTCTCTCTTTCTTTTTTTTGTAAAATCAACCATTTTACAAATTGTTAGAATGTGTTTTCATTTCGTGGTCATTACGCGTGAATATTATATATACATAAATATTAAAATGCCCTAAAAAAATATTTATATTATTTTACAATACTTGATATATATCTACTTTTTATTGATTCGGTGAGTTTGTGATGTATGAAGCAAATATTAGTTGGAAATGCTTTTTTACTCACTTTTAGGATGAAATGCCGGGTTTCTGAGGCGTCGGGGAGCAGAGATCAGCTGATCGTTTCCCTCTCAGTATCTTGTCTCTTTTCGCCATTTTTGGGATTTTTTTGTTTTGTTTTTGTTTTAGTTCCTTTTGTTTATTTGTTTATTTATTTATTTGGCCTGTTTTGTTATTCGTTCTGTGGTATACGTTTTTTTTTTTTCTCTCTTTTTGTCTCCCTCGTTTCCTCCTTGTATCCCTTTCTGTGGTTATCCATACCTCTCCTTCCTTTCTTTCTCCCTCCCTCACCCCCTCCTCTCCCACCATCCTCTTCTTCCCCCTTCCCTCTCCTCCTCCTCTCTCCCTCGCCTTTCCATACCCTTCATCTCGTCCTTATCCTCCTCTTTTACACTTTTTTCTCAAATTCTTGTCGCTCTTCCTCATTACACCCCCCCCCCCCCCGCAGAGTACAAGATTATCTTCATTTCTTACACTCTCAAACTTAATTTTTTTGGGTGCATCTCAAGACAGCACAATCTCGGCCTTTGCCATAATAATCTTCTTCCACTTCGTTTAATTTCTTTGCATCTGTTTATTTTTTTTCCCCGCTTTTATTTGTTTCATTTTTTAGTTGTTGTTTTTACTTTTTTTTCGGATTTCGTTTGATTTTTTTCAGGCTACGGTTTTGGTTTAGTTTTTCATGGATTGGTATTTCATTTTGTTTTGTTTTGCTTTGCTTTCTGTTCGATTTTTTGAAGGGCGAAAATGTTGACGTATTTTTTTTTCTTTTTTTTTTTTTGGAAAAGTGTTTTCATTTCGTAACTCGTAAAAAGAAAAAAAAAAAGAAAAATTAGTCGATCCTCTTCTCTGGTCTCTTTCAAACGCATCGGAAGAAGATTCCCGAACTATTAAAAAAAAATATATATATAAAATAAAAATACAAAAAAAAAAATAATAATATTGATTTCCTCCACCCATCATATTTCAACTTTTCAATTAGATCCTAGGCTTCATTGAGGTGCAACTGCAAAGCTCCATTGATGCTACAACAATTTGAGAAAAAAAAAATACAAAATATTACCAAAAATTTAATGCAAGGTTTCATTCTTACGGCGACCGTCGGCTTTCCTCTTCCAATATCATTTGTATTAAGGCAGTGCTTCCCTTTTCAAAAATTTATGGCGCAGCTTTTTGGTATTGGAAAGGGGTCTACCCGACTCTTTTGTGTGTTTTTTTTAAATTATTTTATAATTTCCTTTCGAATGGGAAGAAGAAAGATCTTTTTTCCATTCCATTGCACAATTTAAAAAATATATATATTTACAATGTTAATGTGTCACATTGGAAAAAAATAAACAACAGGAAATTTCCCATTTCAAAGCATGCATTTCGCTCATTTATTATTCTGTGTTTTTCTTCTCTTCTTCTTCTCTCTCTCTCTTTCTCTTTCAATTAATTTACGCATATCATAATTGTAATTTTCTACTTGTAATTTTGATGTTCTCGTGAAGGACATCGTTACAGTTGGTTTTCCCAAGGTATCCCCCCTCCCGACCCCCCCCCCCCTCCTCATTGAGATTAAAATTCGGTGGATGCAACCAAGCTTACTTTCCCAAGGCCTATTTTGAACGCATTGCTTCTTAAAATAACGGTAAATATGAGTTGCAAGCGTTACTAGCAACAATTATTTCGCCCCGTTATTATTATTATTATTCAGTTCATGTTTTATACAATCCATTTAAGAATATCGTATTGAGGGGATAGAAATTAAAAAACAAAAAAAGTTTTTTTCAGTCGATTTAATAGGCTTGGGAGAGAGCAATGGCGTGCAACATCGTAGCTTGAGAAAGCAAGCAAGCATGGGAGGGGGGGGAGACAAACACCCATGCTTTCATAGAGGTATTTGTGTCGGCCAGGGAGTCGTGGTGTACAAGTCTACGGGAACTCCACGCCCTAGTTCACTACCCTCCCTTTGGTGGATGCCGTCTCCCTCCCTCCCCCCTCCGCCCTTTGAACCCTCCTCCCCACCCCCCTCATCATAGGTGGCTAGGAGGGGGTGGTGGCCAGGAGGGCAGGGGGAGTGGGGGTGACCGGTTAAAAAAAAAGAAAAAGGGAGGGGGGGTTGACAAGGGAACTGAATGGGTTATTTCATTTCTCTCTCTCTTTTTTTATTAGTAAACTAAGGCTGACTTTAATAAGATCTGACAATTTTTTTTTAAAGATCGAGGCAAAACTCGGCGATGTAGCAATATCCTTTTCTTTATTACTATTATCATTTATTTATTTTGAACAATGTGGAATGTATCCTGTTCTGCTGACAATGCCTCTGATGGTATACACGCTAGGCCGTCGATTCGCCAGAAAAAAATAAACTAGAGAGGCCAAGCGTACTACCACCAGAAGCGATTATGTATGCCTAAAAATAAGTGCTACCACCTAAAAGTCATTTAAAAAAAATTGATTATGTATGTATGTAAAATAAATATAATGGTCAACATATAAAAAACAACTTCTATTTCCTTTTAGTATCTCTGCCAAATACTTCAGTCTAGAGTGTTCTAGATGATATAAGCTGAGCATGCATGATACCCGAGGCATGAGTAAGGGTTGACCCAATGTTTAGACTTCTAGAAACTCTAGTCAAATCTAGATTTCTCGTAATTCTAGTTTGTTTCTTACATATTTCTCTTTAGAGGTGCAGTAAACTTTGGCGGTGAACTAGGAGTAGGCGCGAACATAGTATTTTCCTATGACTATGATTATTCAAGTAGAACCAGTTAGGGAACTATGTAATGGTAGAGAAGAAAGCCTGACGTTTGAATAGGTATTCAGAGAATCTTTAAGATGATGGCAATCTTAGATTTACCTCTTCCTCCCGCTCCGCCCCCCCCCTCTCGCCCCCTCGCCCCCCCTTCTTAAAACTGCTTCTTTGGCATTATTATTATTATTATTATAGAGGCCGAGATTAATGGCTGTGTTGTAGCTCTATCTCTTTCTCTCCCCCTCCCGCCCCCCCTCCCCCTTTTATATATACTTGTATTTTATTACGAGCATTGTAGGGCTATATACATACATCTCATTTTTTGTAAAAAAAATATATATATACAAATAAGGAGGATAATAAACGTAAATTCTTCATAAAAGATTAAAGTAGTACGAGATGTAACGGTCCCTGAGTCTTTGAATGTAATTTCCCGCCAATAATTTGAATTTGTGTTTGCCTCATAGCTTTTGGCGGGGAATTTACGACAGGGGCGAAGTGGACATTTCAATAACAAAACAATATATATACATATGTTCCAAGGATTTATTTCAGTGTACCCTACAACTGCTGTAGAACTTAAGCTCCCCCAACCTCCCAATGTTACAATATACATATATATATATATATAGCCTTTTGCTGTACGATTGTGTGCCGTCCATTTCTTATGACAATTAGGATGCTCTTCTGTTGTACTTTGCCGAGTTTATGATGTTATATGATAAAGCTGTGTTCAGCCTTAGAGGGGAAATTCCCGCCTTCGGGTTGGTTGTTCAGAAGCGAGCCCTTGGGAGGAACTTTCCCTTGTAGATGTGATTTATATATATTTGAAGAGAAAATTAATGCTGGTTATCTTATTTGTCTTTGAGCGTTTCTTGTCACTAATGGTTTTCGCAGATACTTGTCAAAGTTACATACGTGTACTGATACATATGCGTATCCATATTTGCATACGCAGACATGTATATATGTCTATATGGACACATACACATACACACACACATATGCACACACATACACACACATACACATACTCATACACATACTCATACACACACACACATACATACACATACACATACACATACACATACACATACACATACACATACACATACACATACACACACATACACACACACACATACACACACACACAAACAAACACTTATACATGTACAAGCACAACTACTCGTACACTTACATATATATGTACATGTATACATGCAGGTGCATATACACATGTGTACAAGTACACGTACATTTATAAATACATGTTCACACACACACACACACACACACACACACACACACACACACACACACACACACACACACACACACACACACACATACACACACACACACACACAGAAATAAACATACATAGTTACAGTGCATGCATGTACATATTTAGCCAGTCTACCTATGTTTGTGGGTAAGACCATAGTCCGCATATACGCAAATATTATCATTACAGTTTAAGAAAAAGAATCCCAATGTTTAAAAAAAGCGAAAAGACAAATAATGAGCATAAAGATAACCACTGCCCCCCCCCATCCATACCTCCCCTACCCTACCACCCTCCCCTCTTCCAATTTATCCCAGAGGTGTAAAAAGTTTGGATATATTTATCTTCACTTCGTCCTCCTCCTCCTCCTCCTTCTCTTCCCCCCTCTTACCCCCCACACACCCTACCCTCCCTCCCCATCCCCATCCCCAACTCCCTATCCAACACCCCCCCCCCCCCCATTCGAAGCCAATCACACCCCTACCCTACCCTACCCTAACTCCCTCCTTCCTCCCTCCCCCTCTACCCCTCCACCCAATGCCCTCAAACAGCCCTCCATTTCCCCCCTCCTCCCTCCCCCCTCACTCCACCCCAACTCCTCCATCCGCCCCAACCCAACCTAACCCAACTTCCCCCCTCCACCCTCCTACCCCCCACCCCCCACCCTCCCACACACACACCAACCCTCCACCCCCCTAAGGCTGATCACAGCTGACCACGTTTTCTGTGGTTATAGGCCTGACTGCAGCCATACCCATCAGAAATGAGAGTCAAAGCTCCAGCAAAGGCCTAGCCTCCAATTCGGTTGCCCCAATACGCGCCGTCCATGTATTGGCACCTGGTAAGAAAAGCATTAAGTTCGTTGTAGCAAATGTTACTCTTGCTAATCCAACTTTTAATAATGCAGATACATTTTTTCTTCACTTTTTTTTCTCTTGTGGGTTCTAGTTGTAATGGATTTTTTATATATGTATATTTATTATTATTATTATTATCTTTTTTTTTATTATTATTCACGAAGGCTTTTTTTAGGGAATTTGTAGTACCAGATACCTCTTTGAGAAGTTTATGTATCAGAAGGAAAATACAAATAATTATATATAAAAATCGGGATTAAAAGATGTATAGCAATTATATATTTTTGTATGTGTGTAAAATCACCATATATATATATAAAATTATATTTGAAATCCATACATTTTTTTATGGAGTTAATGGGTCCCCATTTACCATGCCAAGGGTTAGTGCACGTAATACCCCCATTAAAATATGACAATATAAATGAACGTGTTTGTACGTAGTTGTATTTTTTTCACTGATTAATATGCAACAAAAAAAATGTTTGTGATTTTTTTCCGTTATGCTAGATTCTCTTTTTTGTTTAATGAACTAAACCAAAAGAAATGTATCCTTCATTGCAATAACTTTGTAGTGATTTATAGTCAAGAAAGAAGAAGATAGTTGTTAAGTTTGAACTTAGAAGAAATCTAAGGTTCCTGTCCTATCAGCCTTTTTTAAAATCATTTTATATTTTTTTTTAACCCATTAGTACCTAGACTTGTTAAAAATAAACAATTGTAACCATTTTCCTTGTTGAGTTTTTGAGTAAGTCTTACATAATATATAATCACGAACAAATTATATATAATAAAAAAGGGGGTATTATGACTCATATAAATAAAACAAAACAAAAAAAAAGCAAAAAAAAAAAATATATATATCAGCAAAAAAATGATGATACAAAAAAAAAAAAAAAAGCAAAACAACGTAAGGATATTTATAAACCCAAAACAAAAGAGTGAAATGCCCGAGGGAAGATCTCAGAAGAAGGATTAGTCCAGCGAAGTAAGTACCTTGACGACGAAGATCGCGATGATGTGTTGTGCGATGCCATTCCTGTGATTCAAGACTAGCTGAAGAAACTAGACCACAAGATAGACTTAGCAACTTTCTCTCACAACATTTTCCCTTAGAAAGAAATGTTACCACTTAGGTGAAACTTCTTAGAAGATGTTCTAGAACGAATGATATGGGATAGAGGAAGAATGAAGAAAGAAGATTTGAACCTCCCATAGAATTACTTCTTCTAGACTATAGTATATATAGACTATAGCATCTATAGGTCATAGTATCTATAGAGCTAGCCAGTGTTTGGCGCGCGTTTCTTCTCTGTTTGATTATAACAATGTTTAGAAATTAATATAGATAGTAACTATTACTCTAATCTAGGTGAATGTAGAATACTAGTCATGATGCTGTCATAATCTGCGATTATGATATAAGATACTAGAAGTTATTAGATCAAGATGCAATACTAGACTACTCAATGTGATGATGAAATACTAGATTCTTCATTTGTGATGAACTAACTAGCTAATCATATGTTCCTCTTACAGGTACTTTAGCAGACTACTTTTAGTCTAGAAAACTTTTAGTCCTAATCCGTAGTTTTTCTAGAGATGTTTTCCTGTATCCGAAACTTAGTCTGTTTTTTAGACAAGTCTTTCTCGTTTTGGGCTGGCATGTTCCTGCCCAGAGAAACATAGACCCGTTTTTAGAGCATTTGTTATTTTAAGGGTGACATTTATATATGTGCTTTGAGGCTTCACAAACTCCAAACTAACACTTTTGTCACTAACTCTTTCAATCTACTCTTGGCCGGAAAGCAGTCGTATATATATTTTTATGGTTGTATGTTTTGCATGTCAACTGTTTTAACCAGTGTTAACTCTTTTAAACCTCTGCCAAAAAATAATCTTTTGATCTTAACCGCTTCGGTGCATTGACTATTTCCGGCTCAACAAACACCCAGAAGACAAGAGTAGAAGGTGCATCTTTTTCAATGATGACAACCTTTTCTTTTTTTAAATCTTTCCCTTTTTAACCAAAACTCTCTTACCTTTGTAACAGAGTTCTTTTGTACTTGACCTTTTGTGACCTCAATCTTGACCCGTGGCGCCACTTCCCTCCCTCTGACCTGGCTTACCCCTCCTCGCCCTCAGGCTTCCCGGCCGGTTGTGGATACTTCCCCTCAGCCACGGGCGCCTCCATCACGGGCGTCTCTCCACAAACGCCCACGCCCGCGGACGGATTCAAGGCAGCGGCTTACTACGAGTCCGGAGCGGTAGCCACGCCCACCCTCACGCCCACGGCACCCATCACGCCAACACTGACGGTGAGGAACAAAATATAAGAAAAAAAAAAAAAACAGAAAAAAAATGTGGTGATACTACCCAAAAAAACAGAAAAAAACGAAACAAAATCGCAATTTTCTGCAAAGTCCCAGTAGTTGCTGGTGGGTATGTTGCTGACTCCCCTAAGAGCTCGAATCAATGTTTTCAGGGAGATGTGACAGAGGATATGTTACATTACCACCTGCAGGCTGAACGTTTGGCAGCAGCTGGCACCTACTACGACTCGGGTGCCCTCGCTGCAGTCACCATGAGCGGCTCCGGAGGTGACCAGAGGGCGCAGCAATCCATCCAGGTGACTGCGGCGGCCCCCGGCGCTCCGCACACCAGGGCCGACCACATCAATTCCTCCCCGATGCTTAGAACCACAGGTGAGGCCGCCGACTGGAGCGAGAGGCTGCTGGTTTGCGCTATTCATTTTATTTTGAATCAGGGGGGTCTCTTTTCTCTTTCTTTCTCTTTTCTATTGTTTTTTTTTTCTCTTTTAATATATATATATATAAATAATATATATATGATATATATATAAATAATATATATATGATATATGTATAATATATATATAATATATATATTATATATATAATATATATAATATATTTATATATTATATATAATATATTTATATATTATATATAATATATATAATATATATAATATATATAATATATATAATATATATATATAAATATATATAATATATTTATATATATATATATATATATATATATATATATATATATATATATATATATATATATGTTGTGTGTGTATGTATGTATGTAAACACATACTCACTAGTCCTTTTTCTTTTCCTTTACACAAGTCTTTTGTGTCTAGACTTGATTACAGAACCTGACCTTTAATAACATCCGTTTCAATGTCTCTCTTCTCTCCTCTCTCTCCTCTCTCTCCTCTCTCTTCTCTCTCTCTCTCTCTCTCTCTCTCTCTCTCTCTCTCTCTCTCTCTCTCCTCTCTCTCTCTCTCTCTCTCTCTCTCTCTCTCTCTCTCTCTCTCTCTCTCTCTCTCTCTCTCTCTCTCTCTCTCTCTCCTCTCTCTCTCTCTCTCTCTCTCTCTCTCTCTCTCTCTCTCTCTCTCTCTCTCTCTTCTCTCTCTTCTCTCTCTTCTCTCTCTTCTCTCTCTTCTCTCTCTTCTCTCTCTTCTCTCTCTTCTCTCTCTTCTCTCTCTTCTCTCTCTTCTCTCTCTTCTCTCTCTTCTCTCTCTTCTCTCTTCTCTCTTCTCTCTTCTCTTCTCTCTTCTCTCTCCCTCCCTCCCTCCCTCCCTCCCTCCCTCCCTCTCTCTCTCCCTCCCTCTCTCCCTCTCTCCCTCTCTCCCTCTCTCCCCCCCTCTCTCTCCCTCTCTCTCTCCCTCTCTCTCTCCCACTCTTGTATTCAGCTATTTTTAGACTCCATTTTGAAGACATAGACCAATGCTTGTTTCTCTTTGCGCGATTTCAACACCAATTCCTCGTTTTTTTAAAATAGTTTTAATAGTTTTTTAGAGACTTAGGTTCAATAAATGTTTTCTCTAGATGGCACTCATGTTCATCTTTTGAAGTATTAGATATATATATATTTTTTTCATATAGATTCTCGACTTGTTATAGTGTCGAATGGAAACATTTTGTTTTCTTCTTCTCTTCTTCTCTCTTCTCTCTCCTTTATTTCGTATTTTGTTTTGTTTGCTTGTTATTACTTAAGGAAGGAGATTTTCCTTAGCAGACTACGAGAAAAAAGGTAGGTTGAACTTTCTATATATATGTGTATAACTGTCTATCTATCCTTTCATCTGTGTGTGTGTGTGTGTGTGTGTGTGTGTGTGTGTGTGTGTGTGTGTGTGTGTGTGTGTGTGTGTGTGTGTGTGTGTGTGTGTGTGTGTGTGTGTGCATATACATGTGTATGTGTTTGATTATGTGTATGTGTGTGTATGTGTGTCTGCTTATGTGTTTGCGAACTGAACTTCCTCATTGGCGTTGGTTAATGTGTAGATGATGTTTCTTCATATCAACTTATTTAATTTACGGACATTAGTTTTAAGATAAAAGATCCGTTAATTATATTATTTTCCGATGTACCGATCAGTATTTGAAAGCTTTAGAAAGAAATGGATATCACAATAAATGATTTAACATTTTTTATGAACACGATGAAGCTGCGACCGATATTTGATGACTTAAATATCATTCATCTTCGATAATGATATTTTCATGTTCAATCATAGTCATCTTAGCAATACGATGATTAGTTTCATAATAGTAATTTTATTTACTTTGGACCGCGAAAGCTATTATCATTATTGTTATCGGTGTTTTATTAAAGTAGATGTATGCGGAATTTATACATGAAAAACAACAACAACAACAACAAAAATAACAAATAATAGCAACAACAACAAAACATTAATTGCTGTAACTGCAAAATTTCAGTGATTTTTTTTTTTTTCAGCAACTATTTACTCGATTTAAACGAATACAAAATATATTGCTTTACTGCACTCGTTCCGTTGTGTACATATATACAGTACATTTTTTTTTTTTCCCTTTCCTTTTTTTTTTTTTTTCCCTTGAACATTTTTTTCCTCTCTTTTTTTTTTTTTTTTTTTTTTTGCACGTGTACATATATTTTTTTTTGTGTTTTTGTAACCCGGATGTGTACATAGTTGTTTTTGAAATAGATTTTCGCCATAAATTCCCACCGGTTTTACTGTAGTTATGTTATTGCTCGTAAAACCCAGACAGAATTATTCGGTAATTAGATTTAACTTCACTTTTAAAACGTGTCAGTTTTTTGGTTTTTTTCGTGTGTGTGGGCCCACGTAGATTTATTTTTATTTTTAACCGGGATGTATATGATATTGAATTAGGCTAAAGATGAAAGTGTGTATCGCCGAGATGCGTTGTTTGGCACACTTGCTCGTATTCGTGTGCGTTTGTCTTATCTATTGTGTGTGTGCGTGTGTGTGTAGATGTGAGTGTCTGTGTTTGTTCTTGTGTGTACAGTATATGTGTGTGTAACTTGTGTGTACAGGAGTGTGTGTGTGTGTGTGTGTGTGTGTGTGTGTGTGTGTGTGTGTGTGTGTGTGTGTGTGTGTGTGTGTGTGTGTGTGTGTGTGTGTGTGTATGTGTGTATGTGTGTATGTGTGTATATGTGTGTATGTGTATGTGTATGTGTATGTGTATGTGTATGTGTATGTGTATGTGTGTGTGTGTGTGTGTGTGTTTGTGTACCTGGTGTGTACAGGTGTGTGTACCTGGTGTGTACAGGTGTGTGTATCCCGTATGTACATGTGTGTGTATATGCGTATGCATATATGAACTTCTGGCGCATGTGTGTCAGTATGTACGTGTATGCGCTTTTGTGAGTGTGTTCTTTGCTATGTCTCCTTTTATATGTCCGCGTATGTATCTATATGTATTTGTATACATACATTTACGTACGTATCAATATATAAATGTATACGTATCAATTTATATCCATATATGTATACACGTATGCATATCAGTATATACCCATGTATATACGTACCAATACATATAAATCCATGTACATATATATCCATGAGCATCCATGTACGTATCCACGTACGAACGTCCGCGGATGTGCACACGGGGAGCGCTCGTATCGGCAGCGTTCGCATATGAGGGCGGATCGATACCGACCGGATTTAATTGCCGAACGCCCGTCGTTTCTGCACGCGGACCGGGTAAGCTTTTGATAGAGAGGAGAGCTTGAGCGTCGCGAAATTCAGATGTCAGGAGATTAATTCAATTCCAGGTCGATTTGTCTGTTTGTCTGTCTGTTGGCTTTTTTTTTAAATACAGTAGGGTGCTTAATCTGTTCGATTGATTATGTTTTTTTGTTTTTTTTTACTATTTTTAAAGAAGTTGATTTTTAAAGATTATATGAAATTATCATATTGATTAATTTCCGGTTCGATGGATTGGTTATTTATTAAATTATTTCGAGTCGATTTAGATTTCATTAGATGAATTGGAGAAAAAAAATGTTGTGTTTGGAATTAGTGATTTTAATTAATTAGGGTTGAATTAGACGAATTAGAAAAACAAAACTGTTAGGAATTCATGTAATAAAGGCTTTGATACGAACAATAGAGGCTTGAATTCTCTTTCTATAAGGTATGTGAGGAATACTTTTTTTTTTTTCTCTTATGTGTATATGAACTTATATTTATGTTAATTCACTTATTTACTTGTGAATCCCTTTTGACCTTGGTAGAATGTGAGACATTTTTTTTATATTTTTTTAAATCCCTGATTTGAGTCTTCTTATCCGAGATTTTCGACCCAAAATATATGTTATGGAATTAAATGATTTGATTGATATTTTTGAGTATTTATATTATCATTCAATCATGCGTTGAATTAAGATGTCAGAAGGCGTTTTTTATCGATCTCGTTGCACGTTAAGAATCGCTACGAATTCCACTCCAAAAATAAACAAATAAATAGATAAATAAACGAAAAAAAAAACAAAAAAACACGAGGTTAAAATATAATAGAGAGGCTAGACCGGGGGTGGGGGTACAGTGGGGGTGAAGGGGTAGGGGACAGGGGGGGGGGGACCGACACGTCCGCCATTTTGAGAGTTCTCGCAAGATTGTTGTGACGTGACGGGAGGCAGCGCCATCTTCAAGGCCGTGTGCGTGTGTGTGTATGTGTGGGGAGGGGATGGGGGGTTGTAGTGTGTGTGTGGGGGGGGTGTTGTGTGTGTGGGGGGGGAGGGGTTGTAGTGTGTGTGTATGTGGGGGGGGTTGTAGTGTGAGTTTGTTTGTGTGTGTATGTGTATGTGTATGTGTATGTGTGTGTGTGTGTGTGTGTGTGTGTGTGTGTGTGTTTGTGTGTTTGTGTGTGTGTGTGTGTGTGTGTGTGTGTGTGTGTGTGTTTATTTGTGTGTTTGTATGTGTCTTTGTATATATATATCTATATAAATAATACATATAGACAATTATGTATGCATTTGCATCTCTATAAGCGGAAAATACGATATGAAACAAATATTACAGAACCGTATGAAAAAAAAGTATCAGTTAAGAAAATCTCTTTATAAAGTTTCGCTTCTTTTCGTTGAAAATTATCTTTTTTACAAATCCCTTTTACAAGTACATCTTTGCTGAAATACTGAACGAGCATATGCAGAAAAGGATAATAATACAGAGACGCATTGTAACCATACGTCTTCCACAAATTATAACAACAGTCAATGTATCTCATCCAACAATGCATCCGCTAATATCTGCCAAGACGAGCAATTGCAATAATTAAATTCACGCCTCATGCATTCAGACATTTACGGAAATTTACAAGAGTTACTCCCCGTTTATAAGTTTTCTTTCTTGAGTATTTTTTTTCTCTCGAGTCAAACGTTTGTCTCGAACGTTTTCGGCCGAGGCGGTGTCGGTCGCCATGTTGTTTCTGGACGTTTATTGTGCGGAGTCTGTTGGCTTTGCTGTTGAAGAGGGAGTGAGCTGCAGGAGTGAACGTTTTCTTTAGCTTTTGAGAAGAACGTTTGTTTGTTTGTGTGTGTTGCGTATTTGGAAAAGTGTGAGTGAACGTTTTCTTTCGCTTTTGAGAAGAACGTTTGTTTGTTTGTGTGTGTTGTGTATCACGAAAAGTGTGAATGAACGTTTTCTTTAGCTTTTGAGATGAACGTTTGTTTGTTTGGGTGTGTTGCATATTTGGAAAACGGTTTGTTTGGTTTTGGATTTCTTTCGTCTATCATTCTCTTTCCCTTCCTGCCTCTCTCTTTTTCTCTCTGTCTGTCTCCAGCTTTTCTCTCTTATACACCCTCTCTCTTTTTCTCTCTTCTCCTTTGGCGTTCTCTTTCCCCTTCTCTCTCTCTCTCTCTCTCTCTCTCTCTCTCTCTCTCTCTCTCTCTCTCTCTCTCTCTCTCTCTCTCTCTCTCTCTCTCTCTCTCTCTCTCTCTCTCTCTCTCTCTCTCTCTCTCTCTCTCTCTCTCTCTCTCTCTCTCTCTCTCTCTCTCTCTCTCTCTCTCTCTCTCTCTCTCTCTCTCTCTCTCTCTCTCTCTCTCTCTCTCTCTCTCTCTCTCTCTCTCTCTCTCTCTCTCTCTCTCTCTCTCTCTCTCTCTCTCTCTCTCTCTCTCTCTCTCTCTCTCTCTCTCTCTCTCTCTCTCTCTCTCTCTCTCTCTCTCTCTCTCTCTCTCTCTCTCTCTCTCTCTCTCTCTCTCTCTCTCTCTCTCTCTCTCTCTCTGTCGTCTCTGTCGTTCATTGCATCTTTTCTTCTCTCTTTTAACGTCTCTTTCTCATCTGTTTCGTTCCTTTTTTTTTCTTTTCTTT
Organism: Penaeus chinensis; assembly: GCF_019202785.1. NCBI lineage: Eukaryota > Metazoa > Arthropoda > Malacostraca > Decapoda > Penaeidae > Penaeus > Penaeus chinensis. The sequence goes on from NC_061820.1 coordinate 3,651,303, forward strand.
ATTACTAATTTCACTTTATCACCTCTCTTTCATTTAACTTTATCTCCCGCTAACTCCCTTTCCAATCTGTTTCTCAGATTTTCAACTTTTTACCTTCACCACGCAGGAACTGTTCGATGGTGGTGATTTTTTTTTTCCATTCTGTTCCATCCTAAAAAAAAAAAAAAAAAAAGAACAAAAAAAACTTTGTCACTTGTTAGAAAGGACTGTTGTCACGGCGCGTTGACAGTTGCATGTCCCTCGTCTAGCCTCATGCCCCCTGCCCCCTCTATACCCCTTGTCCTGACCCATAACCCCCCTTCAACCAGAGTCCTCTTGCCTTACCCTTCACCTCTCAATTCCTGCTTCATTCCCCCCTCAACCTTGCATCCTACCTCCCCCCTTTCCCCCTCTCCCTCTCTCTCTCCCCTCACACCCCCCCTCCTCTCCCCTTTTCTCCCTCCTCCCTCCTCTTCCCCCTTCTTTCCCCTCTTCTCCCTCCTCCCTCCTCTCCCCTCCTCTCCCCTCCCTCCTCTTCCCCCTCCTCCCTCCTCTTCTTCCTCCTCCCTCCTCTCTCCTTTACCCCCCTTCTATCCCCTCCTCTCCCCTCCCCTCTCCCCTCCTCCCTCCTCCTTCCTCTCCCCTCCTCTCCCCTCCCCTTCAGCCCGCAACTGCCTGATTGAGTTGCACGTGCTGCAGAAAAACCGTTCACTCGGGCTCTGTGTGGAGGGGTGCGAGGGGGAGTAGGAGGGGGGGGGGGTAGGAGAAGCAGGGAGAGACAGACCTTTTCATAGCCGCGACTTCCTGAATAAACAAAAAATGAATAAATGAAGTAAATAAAAAAGGTTTATAGTTAACCCATAGAGACTGAGTATGAGTATATGAGAGAGAGAGAGAGAGATAGAGAAAGAGAAAATAACAAGAGAAAGAACGAGAGAGAGAGAGAGAGAGAGAGAGAGAGAGAGAGAGAGAGAGAGAGAGAGAGAGAGAGAGAGAGAGAGAGAGAGAGAGAGAGAGAGAGAGAGAGAGAGAGAGGGAGGAAAAAAATACAAGTTTTAGATCCGGGTTGTAACAGATAGTGCTTGACACGGCTGGATAGAGGAGAGAATTGGGGTTATGGAACACGGAGAATGAAAGGATACTCTTTTATGGAGTGTGTATCTACTCCACTCCACTCCCCTCCCCTCCACTCCACTCCCCTCCCCTCCCCCCCCCTTTTTTTTTAATTCCGTCTCTTCACCTCACGTTCTCAATCCGTAATTTTTTTCGTCACTTTTTTTTTTTTTTTTTTTGGCTATTTTTTTCTTTCCTATTTTTATCCGTTTTGTTTGTGTTTTGTTTTTGTTTTGTTTTCTTTCTTTCACTCTTTTCGTCACTCTTTTTATTTTATTTATTTTAGCTTGCGTTTTTATTTCCCTTCCTTTTCGAGATTTCTGTGCATCTTTTGTTTTATTTATTATCATTTTTATTTTCTTTTTCTTTTTTGGGGTGGGGGGGGGGGGCTGTTGCTTTTTTTTTTTTTTGCGTCTTCATGCCCTCTTCCCTTACCCTCCGTCGTTTCCTCCCTTGATATGCCTTCCTTTCTTTTCCTCTCCATTCTCCCTTCTTTTCTCTTCCTTCCCACACCCTTCCCTCTTCCCTTTTCTCTCCTCCCTCTCCCTTTTTTACCTCCTCTCTTCCCTCTTTCCATCCCTTCCCTCCTCCTCCTCCATTCCCTCCCTCCCCTCCTCACTTCCCTCTTCCCTCTTCCTTCCTCCCTCCTCCCTTCCTTTTTCCCTCTTCCCTCCTCCCTTCCCTTTTCTCTCCTCCCTCCTCCATTCCCTCCCTCCCCTCCTCCCTCCCCCCCTTCCTCTCCCCTCACCCCCTCTCAGGCAGTTCCCTCACAACATGGAAAATACAAGTGACATGAGAATGATTGAATCGTTCAAGATATTAATCCAGTATTTATGCCTGTGGTTCTTCGAAGGAAAAAAGATTGAAAGGGGATTTATTGAGAATAAATATAATAAAAAGTAATGTGTACTATGAATGTTTGTGGATATTGATGACATGTTATTCGAGTTAAAACGGTTATGATTTTGATGTATATGTATGTACTGGCTCTGGTTCGCTCTCTCTCTCTTTCTCTCTTTCTCTCTTTCTCTCTTTCTCTCTTCTCTCTTTCCTCTTTCTCTCTTTCTCTCTTTCTCTCTTTCTCTCTTTCTCTCTTTCTCTCCTCCTTCTCTCTTGTCTCTCTTTCTCTCCATTCTCTCTTTCTCTCTTTTCTCTCTTTCTCTCTTTCTCTATCTTTCTCTCTCTTTCTCTTTCTCTCTCTTTCTCTCTTTCTCTCTTTCCTCTCTTTCTCCTCTTTCTCTCTTTCTCTCTTTCTCTCTTTCTCTCTTTCTTTCTTTCTTTCTTTCTTTCTTTCTTTCTTTCTTTCTCTCTCTCTCTCTTTGTCTTAATTCCTGAATAATATGAAGTAAAAAAAAAATATTTATTTACGAATACATTCTCATTTATATATAACTGAAATATACATCAGATTCCAAGAATCTTGTCAAAATCAAAACAAAGTAACCATTTAAAAAGCAAGAAAGAAAGTAGGAAGGAGAGAAAGACAAACAGACATACGAGCAGCAACGTCCTTAAGGAAAGACTTGGGGTGGGGGAGGGGGGAGGGAGGGGGGAGGGAGAGGCGGAGGGGAGGGGACGGAAAGGAAAGAAGGAGAGATAGGGGAGAGGGAGGGGAGGGAAAGGGGGAGGATATTGGGGAGGGAAAGGGAGGGAAAGGGGGTTGGGAAAGGAGAGGGTGTAAAAGGGTCTGGTTTTAGGAATTAGGGAGGGAGGGGAGGAGGAGAGACGGTGAGGACGTTAGAGGGAGGGAGAAGGGGTAGGGAAGGCCAGGGAGGGGTGGTGGGGAGAGGAGAGGAAGGGGGAAGGGAGACAGAGAGAGGGGGGAAGAGGCCAGAGTGAGAAGTAAGGGGAGTGGGGGAAGGCCAGAGGGTGGGGTAGGGGCGCTAAAGGAAGGGGGAAGGGGGTTGGGGGAAGGCCAGAGGGTGGGGTAGGGGCGCTAGAGGAAGGGGGAAAGGGGGAGGGGGAGAGGGGAAAAAGGCGATAACCGTCGTGACATGAAGGGAGAGACGATAACATTCCCGAACAATGTTGAGGAATTTTACGGTCAATTTTGGGTCAGTTTTGTTTGTGGGGCTTTTAACCAATTCTATTGTTTTTATTTGTTTCATATATATTTTTTTTGCCACCTTCTCTTTTTTTGTTCACCTCTCTCTCTTTCTCTTTGTCTTTTTTATCTTTTTTATCTTTCTTTTTTTCTTTCTACTTTTCTTTATTGCTCTCTTCCTCTCTTTTTCTTTTCTTTTTCCTGTTTCTTTCTTATTTTCTTCCACTTGTTTGTTCTCTCTTTATCTTTTTCTTTATTTCTCTCTGTCTCTTTCTTTTTCACTTTCATTTTCACTTTCCCTCTCTCTCCCACCTTTTCCCTCTTACGCTCTTTCTCTCCCCTTCTCTCTTTCTATAGACAGTTTATTATATATTTATTATTTTTTGTGTATGCTTTATGTGTCAAGGTTGATGACGCAAAGATGGATACATTGAGACGTTAAAAGATACGTGAACAGTGTATGATTTTATTTATATATATATATTTCCCTCCCTCTTCCTTTTCCTCCCTTTCTCTCTCCCTCTCCCTTTCTCTCTCCCTCTCCCCCTCTCTTCCTTTTCCTACCACTCCCCAATTCTCTTTCTCTCTTCCTCTCTTCCTCTTCTCCTCCCACTTCCTATCTCCTTAAGACGATTTCCTTTCGGAACAACGCCTCAAATAAAGAGAATGAGGGGGGGAGGGGGAGGGGGGAGGGGTAAGGAAGGAGGCCATTTAAAACGGAAAAGGAGGCAATAGAGAAGAGACAGAAAGGGGGAAGGGGAGGAGAGGGAATAGAAGGAGGGGGAGAAGAGGGAAACAAATAAGGAGGAGGGGAAAAGAAAAGAGGGAGGGGGAAAGGGAAATAAAGGAGAGAGAGGGGAAAGGAAAATAAAAAGGAGAGAGGGAGAGGAGAGGGAATGAAAAGAGGAGAAGGAGAGGAAAAGAAAAGAGGGAGGGGGAGGGAAAGAAAAGAAGATTAGGAGAAGGAAACAAATGAGGGAGAGAAGAGGGATAGAAAGGAGGAACAGAGGGATGAAAGAAAGGAATAGAGAGAGGAAAAGGAAGGAAGGAGATGAGGAAGAGGGGAAAGAGGAAAGTAATGGGGAGACAGAAAGGGGAGAAAGAAAAGAAGATGAGGAAGTCAAAAGGAGGAAGGAAAGAAGGAAGGGGGGGAGGAGAAGGAGCAAGAGAGAGAGAGAGAGAGAGAGAGAGAGAGAGAGAGAGAGAGAGAGAGAGAGAGAGAGAGAGAGAGAGAGAGAGAGAGAGAGAGGAAAGAGAGAGACAGCGAAAGCGAGGGAGAGAGAGAGAGAGAGAAAGAGAGACAGCGAAAGCGAGGGAGAGAGAGAGGGCGAGGGAGCTAGAGATCGAGAGAGCGAGAGAAAGAGAGAGACAGCGAAAGCGAGGGAGAGAGAGAGGGCGAGGGAGCTAGAGATCGAGAGAGCGAGAGAAAGAGAGAGACAGCGAAAGCGCGCGCGCGAGAGAGAGAGAGAGAGAGAGAGAGAGAGAGAGAGAAATGAGACGGGGGAAGGGATGGAGGGGATGGAGGGGGGGGGGGTGACCTATCGAACAAGGATTGGGTGGCGATAGAATAATTTCTCATCAATTTATGGACGCAATCCAATTCACTTGCACATATCGAGTATCTTGGCTTTATCTTAACCCCCCCTCCCCCCCCCCTTCCCATAGTCTCCCCTTTTTGACTTGGAAATAATGATAGTTTTTCTTTTTTTCTTTTTATTTTTTATTACGTAAGGGTGTGGGTGTGGATGCGGATGGGTGATGTGGATGTATAATTTTTGTGGGGATGTGGATTTTGAAAGGTGGTGCGGGTGTGTATTTTTTATGTGGATGTGGATTTTGAATGGTGGTGCGGGTGTGGAATTTTTTATATGGATGTGGATTTTGAATGGTGGTGTGGGTGTGGAATTTTTATGTGGATGTGGATTTTGAATGGTGGTGTGGGTGTGGAACTTGAATGTGGATGTGGATTTTGAATGGTGGTGTGGGTGTGGAACTTGAATGTGGATGTGGATTTTGAATGGTGGGTGCAGGTTTGGAATTTTTATGTGGATGTGGATTTTAAATTGTGGAACTTGAATGTGGATGTGAATATGGAATTTGAATGTAGATGTGGATTTTGAATGGTGATGTGGATGTTGGATACAGAATTGTGATGTGGATAGAAACTGTAAAGTGGAGTGGATATAGAAATGTGTAAGTAAAGAATTGTTATATGGATGCGGGTATGGCATTGTGATGTGGATATGGATGTGGCCAAACTGAGAGAGACACAGATAGATAGAAAAGAGAAAGAGAGCAAGAAAGAAAGAAAAAGAGAAAGAAAAAGGGAGAGAGATAGGTTGATGTAGAGAGAAGGAGGTAGAGGTAGAGGTACAGAGAGAGACATAGAGAAAGATAGAGAGACAGAGAGAAAGAGAGAAAGACGTAGAAATAGAGAGACGTAGGATAGAGAGAGGGATAGAGAGAGCGAGAGGGAAAGAGAGGGAGAGGGAGAGGGGTAGAGAGAGAGAGAGGGAAAGAGAGAGAGAGGAGTAGAGAGAGAGAGGGGTAGAGAGAGAGAGGGGGGGGGGGGGAGGAAGGATTGGGGCAGATGGCAGGGTGCCTGTTCCTGCAATGGTGCCTGTGATTTCTGTTTTGTTTTTTGCCCTTGACAGAATTGTTCATTTATTGATTTTCGCGTCACGGGGCTTGGCGAGGGAGGCTTACCCTGCCATGGGTGACAGGGTTGGTCGCCCGTTGCCCTCCCTCACTCCCTGTCTTCCTCCCTCCCTCCCTTCCTCCCTCCCTCCCTTCCTCCCTCCCTCCCTTCCTCCCTCCCTCCCTCCCTCCCTTCCTCCCTCCCTCCCTTCCTCCCTCTCCCTTACTGCCCTTGTCTACTATCCTCAGCCCCTGCTTTACGCCCTTCTTGTCTTCTCTTCCTTAATTCCCTCGTTCTCTCTCTCTCTCTCTCTCTCTCTCTCTCTCTCTCTCTCTCTCTCTCTCTCTCTCTCTCTCTCTCTCTCTCTCTCTCTCTCTCTCTCTCTCTCTCTCTCTCTCTCTCTTTCACGCCCGTCCTCCGTTCCCTCATTTCCTTCGTTACTCCCCTCCTCTCCTCCCTTACTCTGCTCATTCCTATTCTCAGTTTCCATCACTCATCCTCCTCATCTCCCTTACTACCCCCTTTCCTACCCTCACTTCCTTCCTCCGTTCCGTCATTCCCTCCTTCGCTTTCCCTCCCTCCCCCCGTTCCCTTACTCCTCTCGTCATCTCCCTCACTCCCCTGGTCGCGTCCCTCCCTCTCCCTCACTCACTCCCTCTCTTCCTCCATTCCTTCCCTCCCTCTCCCTCACCCACTCCCTCTCTTCCTCCATTCTTCTCTTCCTCCATTCCTTCCCTCCCTCTCCCTCACTCACTCCCTTTCTTCCTCCATTCCCTCCCTCCCTCTCCCTCACTCACTTCCTCTCTTCCTCCATCCCTCTCTTCCTCCATTCCCTCCCTCCCTCTCCCTCACTCACTTCCTCTCTTCCTCCATCCCTCTCTTCCTCCATTCCCTCCCTCCCTCTCCCTCACCCACTCCCTCTCTTCCTCCATTCCCTCCCCCCTTACTTCCCCTACCCCCCTCCCTCTTATCCTCCTATTCCCTTGTCACTTTCTTACTTCCTTACAATCCCCTTCCCTCCCTCTTCCCCTTTTCCAATCTTTCTTTCCTTCCCTCTTTCTCTTATTTTCGCTGGTTCCTTTACCCTTCCCTTTTTTCATCTTTCTTCCCACTTTTCTTTCCTACCCTTATTTGTTCTCTCTCCTCTCCGCTCTTCCCTTTTCCTTCTCTCATTCCTCTGTCCTTTCCTCTTTCCTCTTTCTTTCTCTCTTCCGTCTCTCCCCCTCTCTTTCGTCTTCCCATCCTTTTTCCCTACCCTCCCTCCCCTTTCCCTTTCTCTCTTTCCCCTTC
>NC_061820.1:3663366-3685866 GCF_019202785.1 Penaeus chinensis
TTTCCCTTCCCTTCCTCTCTCTCTCTCTCTCTCTCTCTCTCCCCCTTCTTTCCTCTCTCTCTCTCTCTTCCCCTCCTTTCCTCTCTCTCTCCCTCCCCCCCATTTCCTCCCCATCCTTCCGTCTCCTTTCTCTCTTCCCCCAATACTTCCCTTCCTTACGCTCACTCATTCCACCTCAGCCTCCCCCCCCCCGAGCCATACCCTTCCTTCCCTCCCCACCATACCTCCTTCCCCATCATACCCCTCCTCCCTCACCATACCTCCTTCCCCTTACTCCTTCCCCTCCCCCACAATACCCCCTTCCCCTCACTCCTCCCCCTTCCCCTCCCTCCTCCCCCTTCCCCACCATACCCTTACTTCCCTTCACTCCTTCCCCTCCCCCACCATTCCCCTCCATCCCCTCACTCCCTCCCCTCCCCCATCATACCCCTCCTTCCCCTCACTCCTCCCCCTCCCCCCACCATACCCCTCCTTCCCCTCCCCCACTATACCCTTCCTTCCCCTCCCCCCACCATACCCCCCCTTCCCCTCACTCCTCCCCCACCCCCACTATACCCCTCCTTCCCCTCCCCCCCATACCCCCCTTCACCCCTCTCCCACCATACCCCCCTCCATGCTGTTGCTAATTTGTTGCTTAAGGGATTCCATATTCATAAGCTGGTTCGCGCATCGGGATCTGTCCGGCTTAAAAGTTGTATAAGCAAGCGGAATGTCGGAGGAACATTTTGAAAGGGGGGGGGGGGAGGAGGGGAGGAGGAGGGGGGAGTCTGTCGTGGGCTGATTTTTTTTTCTCTTTCTCTCTTTCTCTCTTTTTCTCTTTCTCTCTCTCTCTCTCTCTCTTTTGTTTTTTTGTTTTTATTTGTTTTCTTCTTTCGTGGTTTATGTTTTCAATTTTTTTTCTGTTTTTTTTTCTTTACTTTTCTTTTATTTTGTTTCTTTTTCCTCCTCTTATTCTTTGGCTGTTTTATTCGCTCCTTATTTCTCATTATCATTTATCATTAATTTGTTCTCATTTCCTCTTCTTTCTTCTCTTCCCTTCTCCTTCTCCTCATTCTTCTTCCTCTTCCTCTTTCCATCTTTTTCATCATCATCATCTTTCCCTCCTCTTCTCCTCCATCCTCTTCTCTCCTTCATCTACATATTTACCTCTCACTATCCCTTTCCTTCGTCCATTTTAAGCGCAATTTTATTTTCTAAATGTCTATGGACGAGACAAACACGCGAATTAAAGATTCCCTAAGTACGTTATCCACGAGGAATTGTGGGTAATTTTCCGTTCTGTTCGGCGGTTTAAATTTCGGCGCGGGAAAGTTTCGTATTTTCAACGTCATTTGTTTTGTGTGTTTGTTTTCGTGTTTTTGTTTCTGTTTGTTTTTGTTTTTTGTTAATCTTGTTACATTTCGTTAATTTGTTATTGTTATTTTTAGTATTTTGTTTTATTATTATTTACTTCTTTGTTTCCGTTATTAATAAGTTCGTTAGTGTTAGTGTCCTTGTTTACCTTGATTTTTTTTTCTTATTTTGTTTATATTCATATATTTATTTTGATCACCTGACATCATTTAATTCGATATCTATTTATCTATTCGTCTTCCCTGTTAAGAGTATTGATATGATTTTGATAAAGAAATTGATAGGATTTTATTTAGGAAACAGTAATGATATAATCTGAAGGGAGGGAGGGAGGGAGGGAGGGAGGAAGGGAGGGAGGGAGGGAGGGAGGGAGGGAGGGAGGGAGGGAGGGAGGGAGGGAGGGAGGGAGGGAGGGAAGGAGGAAGGGAGGGAGGGAGGAGTTAGGGAGGGAGGGGGGAAGCAGATAAGGAAGGAGGGAGGGAACAAGGACAAGGATAAAGGAGAGAGAAGGAGAGAAGGAAGAGAGAGGAGGGAAGACCAAGGATAAAGGAAAGAAAAGGAGAAAGAAGGAGAAAGAAGGAGAGAAGGAGGAGAGAGGAGGGAAAGAGGGACCAATGATGATAAATGAAAGGGAGAGAGAGGGAGAAAATGAGACAAAGAGATGGAGAGACAGGACAAGAAAATAATAGTAATAACAATAATAATTACAATAACACCAGAGAAAAAGGATATTGCAATGACTACTAAAAATATATCTTAAAAAATATATAATCCGTAAATAAAGGAACGAATAAAAAAAGGAAAAAAATATACACTGTTGATAAAAAAAATGAACTTCATATAATTATCATAATGATGACAAAAAAATAATCCCAAATAAAAAAAATATATATAAACAGAACTTGCCAAAACAAAAAACAACCTAAAAATAGATAACATAAAAAAAATCCCAGCTAAATATAAACATAGACATGATAAAAAATATAAAAAACCATCTATAAATAACCCACTTTAAAGAAAATCAAGAAAATCAAGAAAATCAAGTAGGAAAATAAGAAATAGACAAAATCCGAGCCATCTACGGCGACCCAGTCTCCATCCGCGAACCAGGAGCCTCCAGGTAAAAGGAATTGCACTGAAAATAACCCTTGTGTCTGTTGGAGAACGCGCTTAATTGCCTAATTGTGACATATGTTCACCGGGATACAACGTTTGTCTGACCCGCCGCCCTTTCCCTTCGAGTCGAGGTCATGGGCTTGATTGTTTGACCTCTAGATATATCCCCCTCCTCCTTGCTTTAACCCCTCCCCCCCCCATCACCTTCTCCCTTTCGCTTTACCTTTACTTTCTTCCCTCATCCCTCCCTCTCTTTCCTCCCCGTTACCTTCTCCCTTCAACCCCCCCCCCCTTTACCCCAATCACTTTCTCCCCTCACCCCCCCATCACCTCCCCTCTCCCCCTTCACCTCCCCTTACCCCTCATCACCTCCCCTTACCCCCCATCACATTCTCCCCTCACCCTTCCCCTCTTTGCCCCCTATTACCTTCTCTCCTCATCCCCTCGCCACTAACCCCCCACCCCCCTCTACGGGTATTTTACTCATCATGGTACATCTCCTTCTTCTTCTTCTTCTTTTTCTTCTCCTTCTCCTTCTGTTTTGTTGTGTTTGGATTTACTATGACTGGATTTCTGTCTCTCCATGTCTGTATCTTTCTGTAACTATCTCTCTGCGAGTCTATCTGTTTTTTTGTCTGTCTGTCTCTCTGCTAATCTGTCTTTCTATGTCTATCTATCTATTTATCTACCTCTGTCTCTCTAGGCGTCTGTTTATCTATCAGTCTGTATCTATCTACCGTTCTATCTGTGTCTATCTGTCTGTATCTATCTATCTATCTATCTATCTATCTATCAATCTTTGTTTCAAGCTTTGTCTCATCCTCTTTCTGCATCGCTCTTTATCTCCGTTGTCATCCTCGTATATATTCCTTCTCAACTTTGCATTCTTACACTGAAGCCCTGAAGACGATTCTTGTCTGTCTCGCCGACATGACCTTTGACCTCTAACCCCCCCCCCCTCCTCCCTTCACGCATACACGCATCTACGTCATGTTTTCATTATTAAAAGGTCAAGCTATCTTTGTTTCTTCCTCTTGTCCCTCTCCTGGGTTGATTTCCGTGCGTGGGCGTGTGTGGGCGTGCGTGGGTGTTGTGTTGTTTGTGGGCGGGTTTGAGGTGTGTGTATTTCCATTTTTTTTAATGTGAGTTTATTTAAATTTTCTTTATCTGTCTTAATTATTAATTGTGGGCGGATACAGTTGTGTATATTTCCATTTTTCTTTTTTCTCTTTTATTTTTCTTTCTCTCAATGATTGACTGTTTGTGGGCGGGTTCAGGCGTATGTATTAATATTTTTTTTCATCCCTCCCTTTCTTCCTCCCTTTCTCCCTCCCTCCCTCTCTTCCCTTTTTCTATCCTCCCCCCCCCCCCCTCTCTCTCTCTCAATTATTGATTTGCAAGTTGGGTATTTTTTTATGCGAACGTCTTGCTTGTTTCAGTTGATTGGTGTGTATGATTAGAGTTTAAAGTACGCAAGCAAGGTGTATTTTTTTTCATACTTTTAAGGATATTTCATTGCATTTTTTTTCTTACATTTTTCCAGTCTTCGATTATTAATTGTGTGATATATTCTTGATTCTGTATTTAAATATTCTTTTAAGGTGCATCTGATCCCTACTTCTGATCCAAGCTATTTTTCCTTCCTTTCTCTTATCTCCCACTCCCTTTATCCGTCTTTATTATGTTTACTTTATTTCCCTCGACCCTGCCCCCCCCCCCCCCCCTTGTCTTAACTCATTCTTCGCTACTATTTTTTGTTATCAATCTTCATTTCGTTTGCCTTCTTTTCTCTCTCTTGTCTACTCCCTTCCTTTATATATCCTGCTTTCTTCTCCTTTCCTCACCTTTTCCCCTTTCATTTCCTCCTTTATCCTTTCGTCTCATATTTCTCGTTTTCTCTATTTCCCCCAGTCCTACCCCCCCCCCCCTTATGTCAAGTGTGCTCCTGACGCAGTGCCCTGTAAGTCAACCCATTTCCCTGTTTGTCTTTTCAGGGGCCCCTCATAGCCGCCTATGCGAATGGATATCACTGAGGAATAGATCATGGTACGTAGGAACGTTGAAGTCTAAGAACGTTTATGGCCAAGAACGTTTATGGCTAGAAACGTTTATGGCTAAGAACGTTTATGGCTAAGAAAGTTTATGGCTAAGACCGTTTATGGCTAAGAACGTTTATGGCTAGAAACGTTTATGGCTAAGAACGTTTATGGCTAAGAAAGTTTATGGCTAAGACCGTTTATGGCTAAGAACGTTTTTGGCTAAAAAAAAAATGTTTATGGCTGTGATCATTTATGGCTACGAACGTTTAAGGCTAAACACGTTTATGGCTACGAACGTTTAAGGCTAAGAACGTTTATGCCATGTTGTGTTTGCACGGCCCTTGCTAACGGTAGGCCATTTATCATTCATCTCATTAGGTAGTTTATTCACGCTTCTGTCTGTGTGTACTCTTTAAACGTTTCACCCATGTGCTTATATTGTCAAGGATTATCCATTTAAAAATTAGTTTTACTTCTTAAAATTATTGTAGTTCTTGTAAGCGTGTTCTTGTTTTCTTGTTTATAGGTTTTAACTAAGGGAAGATGTAGGATATTGAAAAAAATATAATACATTAATAGAATAAATGTAAGCGAGGACAGGGGTTTTGTAGTCTAAATGCCAGCTGTTTCAATATTAGTCTTTCGCCTTCTGATTTCTCTCCGCGAATGCATGTAAATGAATTTATTTTAAGTGTGCATATAACTCATCGTGGTTCTCTTTGCTTTGCTCCCTCGCAGATAAGTTGTGAGTCGCAGTTTAGTCGTCATTTTACAACCATGGAGACTGGCTTGGTGGTTCTCCTTCCTCCGCTGCGCTGCGTCCACGTGTTGTCACGCAGCCGCAGTCACTGCTGTTTTACCACCACCACCACCACCATTTCCAACATTAAAAAACACCACCAGAGCTCGGGTCGTCTCCGCCACCACGGTGAATGCTGGCAGCCCACTCCGTCAGTGTCCGCCACCACTTCTGCTCCATCTTCACCACCACTACCACCACCACTACCTTTCACCTCCCTCCCTCCCCCGCCTCGCACCCCCACCATCCCCCACCTCTCTTCTCATCCTTCCAGAGCTCGAGTGAGGACGCGCTGCAACCACCACGGGACTCCTCAAGGCTCTCTCTCAAGCCTTGAGGAGCTCGACATACACACACATGCATAAAAAAAAAAAAGGATGGGACCTCCTCCTCCTCCTCCTCCTCTTTCCCTTTCTCCACCACCGCCACCACCTTCTCCACCAACCACCACAACCACCAACCACCTCCACCACCTCCACCACCTTCGTCCTCGATCTCACAATGCATCTGTACCCCCTCGCTCCTTCGGCACGGTCCTGGTACTATTATTTTGTGTCCCCGGGATCAAGACCGCTGGAGGCCCTCTCTCGCGAGCCCCGCTGGAAACCCGTCTGGAAGAAGTCTATGTAGCTATATACGCCCGTGCTACTTGCTACTTATCTTCGTTTTAATCCCCGGAGCGTCGTTTCGCCTCCGACTACGGCTTGGCACCAAGCCTTCATATAATAACAAAACTTAAAAAAAAATACAAGCTTTACTGCAGTGGTAAATGACATACTATTGTTATTGCATGTCACAGTGACTCGGAAGTTGGTATTTATATATAAATATATATACACACAGACAACTGTGGCTAGCCATTTAAGTTTTTGTGTACATGAAAGAAGTGTTTGCATCCATTGAGACATTGTTCAGGTTGCTTTACAACTTGTGACGGGGTTTGTCATTTTGATGAAAGAAAGAAAGGAAAAAAATGTTCAGTGCGAGCAGGTATATATGATTCTCTCTTTTTTTTAATCTCTTCGAAACACCGTCGATGGAAAAACAGATCCCAACGGACCATAGAGTTCAAAATAGCCGATCTCGCCACAGAGTCCTATCATATTCACACCTCATAGAGATTAATTAGAAACAAACAAACAAAAAATATGTACAGGGTAAAATAAAAAGAAAAGAAAGAAAATACAACAACAGCAACAAAAGCAAAGAACAAAGCAATGGTTTTTAGAGAAAGAAGCAGAATTTTCAAGACAAGAAGATATTTTGTGTTCGTCGCCGGCGAAGATGGAATACCTCTATCTCTCTGCCTGTCATAGGGCTGTTTCATTCCCTTGTTAACTAAGGGAATGAGCTTTATTGCAGAGCTACAAGAAGGATCATGTTCGTTGGCCAAGTCACATTTCCACATTACTGGCATGACAGGGTAAGCTTAGGAGATATATATTTTTTTTTCTCTGAATTTTTAAACTATGTTCAAAGTTGAAAACCTCAAATGCGCTTTTCACTTAGTTGTTGTTCATGAAGAGTTCAATGCAAATAGAGGCTTCTGTACAATATATAAAGAGGATTATTGTTAAATTTGCATTGATAGAAATTCTTGTACTTATTTTTATTTTATTTTCGCTCTCTCTCTCTCTCTCTCTCTCTCTCTCTCTCTCTCTCTCTCTCTCTCTCTCTCTATCTATCTTTGTTTTTTTCAATTTCAACTTCTTTGATCTTTAGATGTTTAGAGTTCTTCCCCATTTTATTAACTGACCTTTAGGTATTTACTTTTTCGAAGTTCTTGTTGGAAAGATGATTTGTTAAGGATTCATATGTTTAAAGAAAAGTCTAAATGGAATCTCTCTTTAGTAATGTAATAGTTGCTCTCCTCTTTTACAAAAAAAGCAAAAACTTTTTCAAACTTCTTGAATACAAAACAAATGAAAAAGTTTTCGCATCAGGTTCGATCATTACAAATTGGAGGTAAAGTGACCTGATGCCTAGGTTATGTAAATAAAAAAAGATAACAAAATAATCATTAATAATTAATAATAATAATATACCGGTACTTGAATCTTCCCATCAGATGCTTGAGGCCGAGTACCACAGGCTCTTTCCTTTTCGATGCTTCCCCTTTCGGTCGTTGATGGAAGGCAAAAGAAATGTCTAGAACCTTCTCGAAGATTAGCGGGAAGACGTTCTTTCTGGAGCCGACCATCTTTACTTCCCTCTTGTTTAGCGAGTGTGCGTTCCTGTGTACGGATTTTATATACGTGTGTGCGAGTTGCATTATGGGATTGGTATCTGTGTGTATATGTTTAAGTGTATACATATATATATTTCTTCATGTAATGCGATGTATACTGTAATGCGTATGTACATTAGTATACAGGATTGCGCGCACATCCATGCAAATCTATACATATAATCTACGGGAAAAAAGAAAAAGAAAGAAAGAAAAAAAGGCAGAAATATTATGGATCCTCAAATTAACATGAGCTGAGAATCTCTGCTTCAAGCAAGCTGATGAACATACGTCAAAATACTTCAGTATATTTTTGTAACATCGTAAAGCAACCGATATAGAAGATACTGTGAAGCAATAGACCAGGTTTATATACTGAGCGATAGGTTCTCGGGCCTGTCGCTAAAACTGTCACGGGAATAGCTCTGGTTGAGACCCCCTTCCCTGTATATTTTGTTGTGGTATGTTGCGCTGTTATATTTTTTTATTTTTTATTTTTTGATTCGAGCCGCCCATCTTAAAGAGATAAGGTGTGAGAAGTGAATGTCTTTCATGTAGAGATGTAGACACGTGGATGCAGTTTGTTGTAATATGAGTTTTTTGTTCAAACTTTTTTTAAGCTTTATTATACAAACACACAAGTTTGAGTTCCGAGCATATTTTACATGTGAGCATACTGTTTACGCATTTTCAATTTTTTAAGTCCAGAACGATATATTTCAGGATATATAAATAGTTTTCAGATATTCACAAAGTAGATCTACCGTATATTACCAACCAGTATATTATAAGATGAAAAGTAATAATCAAACTAATTCCTCTGTACAACTGCGTTCACTTTGTTAGAAAGTATGTGATCTCCTCTTTGGATGGTGTATGTCGTACGTAGTTGAGCTTTAGACATAGTGAGTCATTTTCAGCCATGCCCGTTCCATCTGATCATCTTTACAATGGCTGTGTCAGCTCTTCGCATTGTGTTAGATACATTTATGAGAAAATAAAATGCGTTAACCTTGGATGCAATGAGTGTGGCGATGTCTAAGATTGTGAGCTCTTTGAAGTGACCCCTTGCAAAGCCAGGTGGCCCCGCGCGTGTTGCTTAAGGCCGGTGGCTTGAGGTAGGATGTTAACTTGAGTGTCACAATGCCCGATCTCTTGTGAAAAGTCTAGGGACTTGTTTTGCCACATTTCATTAACAAGGCTCCGTCACTTGTTCTCGTGGGTTGTGTTGGAAGTTTTTTATGATACTTTCAAAGTTTATTATCAAAGTTGCTGCCTACTGGTATAATTAGAATTTATAATATAGTGTATAGAATGTGTTTTTACTCTATAATTTTTATTGTTTCGGAAAGTTTTTGAAGTCTGCATTCTATAATGTTGGAGGTTTTCTATGCAACTGTTATCATTATTATTATTTTGGTTAAGAATTTGTATTTGACCTGTAGCTAACATCCCGTAGTCCCCCATCACTATGTCAGATGATGTAAATATAGACTATTGCATTAGTGGAAATATAGGCAGATCATTGGTCAATAGATACTGTAAAGAATTTATGAATTTATGAAAATTATGTTGGAGTAGGTAACTGTTAGGTAGATACGACTCTTCAGGATGCAATATTGCAATGTTGGTGTACCGGTTGATGATACACTGATGGGCAAAAAATACTGTGTAAGAAATACTCGTAGATTATTTTTCCATCTTGTTAAAAAAGGAAATTACAAAGTTTTGGCTGCCCCCCCGTACCCCTACTACCCCCCCACTCCCTTCTATTTAAAAAAAAGGAGAAAATAATAATTGTATGTCTGCGGTCTCCCGAGCGACTTTGAGCACTCTCGTTCCGTAACAGACGTAGTGTCGTTGTAGTCGTCCTCGTCATCGTCATCGTCGTGGTGACCGGTTTTGTCTCGTTAATGGTGACGCAGCTAACAATTACTGGTCTCTGCTGGCTCCTTTGTGTTGCCTCTCGGAGACTCCGTTAGAACGCGTGGGAGACTTGATTTCAGAACTGTAGGAAACATCAGAGGCTAATAATTGCTGTTCACGTCCTATATATTCATATGTAATGTAAATTTTATGACAATGTAAACATAGATGTAAGCTATTAAAAAAAAACCCGGAGCTATGAACACGTTGCGAATGATTTAAATATTTAGTAGCTTAGTCTTGCAGGCGAAAAAAAAACATTGTTAAGTGTGTTTTAACTGTTCATGGCCTCCACTCGCTGTTGTTAATTTATACCGTAAGATGGGTGAATATTATAATAACATATTTCTAGGATATTATACATAAACATAACCACGTGTATTCTTGGCAGACTTGAGTAGCGTTTCCATGGCAACCGGATCGTATCTTCGTCGAGATTCCGAGCTGCGACCTGATTGGCCAGCGACTTTTAAAAGAGTTGTTTCGACCAATTGCAAACCGTGCCTCGTCCCGTTGACGAAATAGGGTCGTGTTTGCCATCCGAACCTGTCTCGAGCGCGTTTAAAAGTGATGGCTAAGGTGTCCTACAGGAAGTTTTAGTATTAGACTGCCTCTTATGTGCGGGCAGGTGAAATAAATGATTAAACAAAAAAACTACAAAAATCGAGACAAAAAAAGCAAAAAAAAAAAAAAAAATGTCGAGAAAAATTACAAAAATATATATTGCCAGTGCCGCGTCCCGGGAACCAATGAGATTTTAGCTTCGTGCCCCCTGCGTGAGCGAAAAATTCATTGTCAGATCGCCATGAATAAGAGTCTTTTATTGTTTGTTGTTTTTCGAATGTACTTAAAAAAGAGAGATATGTATATATAGATTTATTTAAATATATATTATATATATATTTATATAAATATATAAATATTCATATATATGTATATTAATATATATATTTATATAAATATATATATATATTAATATATATGTATGTATATACATATACACACATAATTTATTCCATTCAATTTGATTTCTTATTTAGTTCCCTATTCTTTCATGAATGACAGAAACATATGATACTAATAAATAAATAATATAAAAAAAAGAAAACATTAATAACATCAATGAACTTCAAAAAAGTAATAGTTTCCCCTCGCGCGTGTTTGAAACAGAATTCGTGCTTCTCCTTGGTTCCCGGGTGGGCTGTCTTCTGCCTGAGTTGCCGTTGCTGCTTCCTTGGTCTACAAACTATACAGTGTTTACGATTATGGGCTTTAGAGAGTTTGGTCCTAAGGACTCCATTCTTTATAGGAAATAAAAAAAGAAAAAGAAATGGAAGTTTGTATAAATTTTTATGTGCAACATTCTTCTAAAAAATGTCAAGGCAGCATGTCGCGATTTTTTTTTTTTTTTTTTTTCAATCGTGCGTTTTATTTTACTTATATTTTCATTTGGATTTTTTTTTTTTTTTTTTTTTTGATATAGAAGTACGTACGTGCGCTTATATATCAGAAACTTCGTGTGTGTTTTTTCTTTTCATTGTTTCCGCTGTAAATATTATATATTTAAGATTTAAAAATGTGATCGCTATTGCAAACAGAGGACAGAATCTAAGCGTACTCATGAGATACCATAGTTCATAGCCAGGCTTCGGAGTAAATAATTAAAAAAAAGGTGTTTTAGTTAGAAGTATTTACTTATTTATAAATATTTTCTTGTATTTTTGTAATGGGAATATATGTACAGCTTATTAGATTTGGAATTAGAGATGAGGTTTTAGTTAAGTTTTAGTTTAGAGCCTTAGATTGGGGATTTAAAAAAAAACGAATAAAAAAGAAAAGCTCGCCAATCGTTAACCTTCTGCGAACAGCACTTGAACTTTTTGAACTAACACGGTGTTCTTGGGTCACGTTTTAACATGCCCGGTCAACCAGTGTCGGATCTCGTTAATTCGAGCTCCGCTTTCTCAGACGACCTCCTTCACCCGAGTGGATTTTTCTTACGAGGGCTTTATCTTCGTGTGTAGTGACTTAAAAAAAAAAAAAAAAAAAAAAAACCGCTCTCTCTTTTTCTCTCCTGTAATATTTTTTAATCGTTTTATTTTGGAAGTTCTCCGAGGTCTAAGTATATAAATATATACATACACAACCTATATTTATATAATTATATATACAGTACCGAGACCCCACGAACCTACCTCCCCACTGTAGTTCAAATTAACGAGATTTGATTTTTTTCAAACGACTTTGTCTGCACACTTTCAAAACAATCATTCAACATATCACTGGCAATAGATGACAGACTCTTGCTCCTCTCACCACTGCTCACTTGTTTATTGCACTTATAATGTCTTGATGTTCTTTTCTTATTTTTGTCACTTTTACCAGCAAAATGATAACAGTTTGGATCATACGGGAGAACATAAAAGCACAACAGTGTATGATTGTGTGTGATTGGATAACGGTGCGAGAGGCCACGTAGTAAAATAAAAATAAAGGGAATAATGATGATGACACTAATGATAAAAAGAACGAAAGATTTAATGGTAAACCACGAGGCCACTTAATTGTCTTACATTAAAAAAAAAAAAAATCACACTAATGAGGTCACATTCTAAGGGATACAAGAAGATAAAAGAAGAAGAAGAAGAAGAAAAGATCTTGCATTCAGGGCAGTGTGATAAAAAGGGTACGCATTTCAAAAACTTAAACTTTCTCGGAATTACAACAAAAGCAGAGAGGTATTTAAAACAAAACAATGAAAAAGAAAATTAATACAAGTAACTTCACCAAAAAAAGATAAAAAGTTGTATCAATGACCTTATAACACAACCAAATTAAGGCAAACTGCTCAATACTACACGCCCTACACCATAGTATGTGATCTTGAATGCACATAGAAGGCAGTGGTCCAAAATGTGATCTGAAGTTAGTACGCCCATTCTCGGGCATTTTCTGTGATACACGTACAAACTAGAGACAAAAAAATGTTAGACTATGACGGTTATACTCTTCATCGGGCTATAATAATGGTATTTCATTGGTAGGCACTGTTAGATATTATCGGTGGCCACTCATTAGGCAAATTAGTAAAGAGTAGATACAGCTGTCTAGGCATTAGCTAATATAACGGGAGGTCAAACTTGATTCAACAGATGATTAACATGTAGGGGGAAAAATTTGGTCAATTTTGATAAAAAAAATGTACATAAATAAACTATGCATCCTAAGACACGAAGAATTATGCAGTCAGAGATATTTAAACAAAAATGTGTGTAAATTCTCTTTAGAAACATGGGGACTGTGACGTGAATGTAGCTTGCTTACGTAGTAGGGAAGTCGCCAAGAGATGTAAAAATAATAAAAACTCTTTAAAAAATTATATATATATCATATATATATATATGTATGCATTTGATAGGTACGAGGTCCGGCAAACAAGACTGGCCTTTATAGACATTCAGCATATTATTTGCTCACTTGTCTGAGCGCCGTCGCTTTTCAAAACAAAGGAGTTTTTTTTTGTTTTTTTTTTTAAAGAAACTATTTATTTTCGATTAGTTTTTTGTGCTTTGTGATGTACAGTAACTTTGAATGCATCAAGTCTGCTGATATTTCCTCATTGTGATCCTGACATTAATTGCAAACCAATGTGCATTGTCTCTTATATAATTTGCATATTCAATTTGATATCGTTGATTACGAAATAAAAAAAAATAATTCGTATTTTTTGTGATACTCTCTATAGCAAGTTGCTGTTCTAATTTAGAGGTATTTTTGCCAGATTTTTGTGAATGCTTGGATACACATAGTTTTTTAGTTTTCTTTGCCGTTTGACAAAACAATCGTAAAACAAGTATTTGTAATAATAATTAATACTAATGTTAACCAAACAATTAGCGATTACAGAATTTTGTACGTTGAAAAAAAAAAAGAAATTTGCATACGCTCTCATAAATGTCTTTGTACTTGGTGTTTGTTTAGCAAAGACAAGAATTTAAAAAAAAAATGTAAAGAGAAACTGTTGTAGAAAATACCCATCCGTTTTTATAGTATGACGACAAACATAGACGAAGGAAGCAAATAAATGATGATAACACGTAAGAATCTTTAGCCAATGATAAGAAAAACAAATAAAATAAATAGGCGTTAGCTTCCCTTGCTTTTTAGTCCTACAAGTCGCTAGCTTTTTAAACAAAAGTAAGTTCAAATTAGCTGATTTTTTTTTCGCCGATTTTTGGGAAAAAATATAGGCTGTTTCATTCAGCTTTGTAAAGATTTTTCGAATTTTTGTAATGTGTTACGAACCAGGAATACAAAGAGACACACACCGACCAGATAATGTTTTTGTTTTGCTATAAAAAAGTGTAGTAGAAAAAGGACGATGTACGTATATATGTGTATATATATGACAATATACAAATATATATAAATATATATGTTCTTCAGTCAGTATTGGTTTATCGTTATTGTCATCACTATTTTTTGTTTTATAGGAATTGTTATTTAAATACTTTTGTCCACTTTTTTTTTTTCCTTTTTTTAAATTTTCTTTTATTTTCGTCAGGTGCTGCATCACTTCCGTTTTTGATTCGTGCAAAGGACCCCCTCCCCCCCTTAAGAATTTAAAAAAGGGATAGTTTTTAGGTATTGTCATCAATTGATCATTACAAAGGAGAAATTTATATATATAGAACAAAATGTATTATTTGAAATGGGTGAAGCAGGCCATGTTTTCTTTCCTTTAAGGTTAATCATGCATTTTATCAGGTGATGTTCATTGAATTTAATATAAAGTCGATAACGGCCAAGTACTTTCATTGTATTACGTAGATTGTTAATGTTAGATTTTGTAAGGATTAGTTTTGAGTTTTGTTTATAACCCGTGTTCAATGATCTCTTAAATAGGATAATTCGTCATTTTTAATTATTGACAGATGTTCCTTCTTCGTGAGTTGTATCACCTAGATTGATTTAACTGCACTTATTTTATTATTATTATTAATTATCATTGTTATTATCATTTAGTGTAATGACTCGCCAACCAACATCGTTTTCTTTATTGAGCCAAACACCGTTTTCTGTTGAGGCGAGAGACACCAGATTTTGCCTGGAGTGTAGTCGTCCATTTGCTATTGTTGCGTCCAGGTGTTGGCGATAATAAACACAGATTCATACTGACACACAGACACACACACACACACACACACGGAAATACACGCATGAGAAAAGGAAGTAAGTTTTCTTTTCTTTGATTCGTTTTTTGTTTGTTTGTGTGTGAAACAAAACAGAAAACAAAAACAAAAACAAAATGTAAGGTCCCTCGCAGTTCCGATACTTGTAAGAAGCTTGATCCATATATATGTTGTTTTTTTTTCTCGAAGAAATAACTCTCTCGCGGTCTATAATAGGTCACATTTTCCATACCCTGGGGAGTCCATCAATATACGCTTGGGAATTTAAACCTCAATAACCCCAGGATTAAAAAGAATAACAAAAATGCGAAATGAATAGGTATTTAGGTAAATACTGACCATCATATTATACAGCACTTCAGACCAAACTAAAAAACAAACAAACAATGTAAAAGTAAGAAAGACGAATGTAGATAAAAACAGAAGGCGAAAGATAAGAAGAGGGAAAATCCAAGGCAAGGATAGGGATAAGGATAACCCTTTGAGTGAGAGAGATAAACTTTGATTAATTAAATCGTGTTCTATGTGAGCGTACTGCCGATTTTGAATTGGATAGACGAAAATAGGTTATTGAGTGTTCATGAGACTGCTTTTCTAACTTCCCATGGGTATGTGCCAAAATCTGCGCCAGAGCTGGTCTTGTTAAAAAAAAAAATATTTTAAAGAAAGATAAAATGTTGAAAAAATAATAATAATAATCACTAACCTTAACCATTTCTTTTATAGTCCAGCTTTGTGTTTTGGAGTGTTTTTTTTTCTTTTCCATAATGTTACGGTTGTTCCATCCTAATATCGCTGTGTTATATTCTGATTGTTTCATGTTTGTTTATTTAATATATTTGCATATTGTCTTTGTATTATGGCCTGTGAGTACTCACATGTTGGTACCCCTGTACAACAGGTCTATGGGTGGCAGCACTGTTGGCGCCTGTAGTGTAGTCGAGCGAGTCACTGCCCACACAACACACACGCACCAGACCTCGGGTTTAGGTTTATTTAGAGGAATTAGTCTAAATTATAAATAAAAGAAAAAAGCCCTTGAAGGGTTGGTGACGTAGCGGAGGTGCGCGCGCGTGCGTGGAGCTGTGTGTCCCCATGTGCCCCCAATCTCAGGTGTAAGCCACGGTACTGTTGCCCGCCCTGTTGTACAAGGGGGGTCTTGTCCCCGCAATAATATGTGAGCAATAAGTGCAAGTGAAGCGCCAGGCAATACCGGCTTCTGCAACATTTTGGGGTCGGTTTATACTTAGATCTGTCGGAAGAGTACATAGGTAATGTTGCATAGACTTGATTTTGGTTCTTTTGGACCAGATTGCAAAAAAACAAAAGAATTACTGTTGTTATGCGCCTAACAAGCGTTTTATCTGTAGAGGCTGCTATGCTTTCCTCCCCAAAATGCTGTTGAAAGGTTGTACTGGAAGTTTATATACATGGATTATTAGCAATAGGATGTATATATAAATATATTCATGACGCAAAAATCCTCAGTAACGAGGACATAATTATAAAATGAATACAACTATTATAATACTTAGCAGATAAGATGTACCATGGCACAGTTAGCATTGTGCCAGGGAGCCTAGTTCAACATAAAAAAAGAGACTAGGTTCTTTAGGTTTATTTATCGAGCTGCCTAAATATTGTTGTGTGAGACTATGCCGTGAGTCGTATGTGCATTGTATAAACCTAAGCTCCGCCTCCCGTGTCAGTCTGAGAGACGAGTCACGCTCGCCTTCCGAACGGTCACTCTGTACGCTTCTGTGATTGGCTGAGACAGATCCCTTTTTTTAAAAATCCGCCAATGATATTCATGATAAAGAAACCACACTGACGTCACATCAAATCCTACGCTTCGTGATTGGCGCCTTGTAGCAAGAGAGAGAGAGTGAGATTCAAAATCGACCAATCACGTGGGGATTTGTGAGTGAGTGGGCGGATCGCTAACGAGACTTGTCTGTCAGGCGTATAAAATCGGGGTAGAGCTGCTTTGTGAACATATGGATGTTCCTTTCTTGGACGTCCTGGGGTGTGCTCTTATATATGCTAGACGTTAAGGTAAGACATGGTAATACAGTATGATATTATACCTGAAGGAAAAAAAAAACAAATAAATATGTATTGTCCACAAACTGTAAAAGAAATCTGCATTTTTATTTCCTCCTTTTAGATAACAAAAAATATATATAGAGAAAGACAATGAAATGGGGGTTCTAAAAGCAATAAAAGTTATAAACAAAACTGCTTAGAAAGTTTTAATAGTGTTCACAGAACCCTTAGACGTTCCTCTACCAAACTTTTCCGTCTGGTTTAAGTGGCTGAAACGTCTACATTAGAATCCAGTACTTTTTTTGAATAAGAAAAAAAAAAATGCTCTGAAATATTTATGCCAGATAATAATGATTGAAATATTATCTGATATTGACAAATGAATCTATAGCAGTTGGAATAAGG
Source organism: Penaeus chinensis (assembly GCF_019202785.1). Classification (NCBI taxonomy): domain Eukaryota; kingdom Metazoa; phylum Arthropoda; class Malacostraca; order Decapoda; family Penaeidae; genus Penaeus; species Penaeus chinensis. Next base: position 3,680,470 of record NC_061820.1, read on the forward strand.
AAATAAAAAAAAAAAAAAAACTTTTAATAGAAAATAGAGAAATCTTTGATACATCTAAAAATGGTAATAATTATGATGCTAATGGAATGAAATCATCCATAAAATAGAAAAAAAGACACGAAAATAAAGATTGGAAAATAAACATCAAATTACAAGGAAAACCATTAAAACTGACACTAAAGAAGAAAAAACAGAAGTTATAGAAATGCAAATGAAGTTGTATTTTTATATCATAATCTACACCCAGCTATATATACAAGATTTTCTAGAAAATTACTCACCTATTGACAAATATACTCATTTTAAACTTTTCTTTGCATATTGCTATTTTCACCTTTTTGTACTGCATACTTTAAAACGAATATTCATTATCACCATTAATATCCTTTTAAAGAGCATGGCACAAGTTCATCATATTTCACGTCACTTAATTCTCACATGACAGTCATGATCGCCATGAATAAGTGCTTTTGATGACGTCACAGCCTGGCATGAACTTCGTGGGGCGAATGGAAACTTCTACAGTTACTAGGTAAATTATATATGCACAGACAGAAAATACATACATACGCATAAATGCATACACGCACTCACGCAAGCAAGCACACACTCAACACATTCCCAAATTACAGGAGGAAGAATTGCAGGTAAGTGTTTCTCTCTCTCTTTCTCTCTCTCCCTCTCCCTCCCCCCCCTCCCTCTCTCTCTCTCTCTCTCTCTCTCTCTCTCTCTCTCTCTCTCGTAAGGTACCATCCATCCGTGCATTTTGCAGGGTACCCTACCCCCCCCCCCCACTGGCTAAGTACCGTCCATATCCCCCACCCCAGCCAAGTACCACCCATACCCCCTCCAACCAGGTACCATCCACGAGGTACCATCTTTACCCCCCCTCCCCCTCTCCCTCCCCCTTCCGTCCCCTCCCCCTCCCCTCCCCTCCCCCTCCCCCTCCCCCGCACCAGGGTTCCATCCGCGCTAATACTCGAGGCTAAAAATCATAAACAGCAATTTTAATCCTGCCTCCCCGTTTCGCCGTCGACGGAAACCGCCCCCCATTCTTCGCAATAGCTAGTTCGGTTAAAGTTATGGTCTCCGCTTTGCATACATGTCTGCCGTTTGGGATATTTGTGTGTTTACACTAGACGAGATTATATCATAAACCTCTGTAATTATTAGTTTACCCGCCTTCATTCACGGAGTGGAAATTAAGCCTTATATCAAAGCACCATAAAGGTTAAGTCGACAGGGTTTGCCTTCTTGTGCAATAAACAACGTCAATGTTAAGCTGACGGGAGGAGGCGGATGGTTTTCTGTAGTGTGCTTTTTTGTTGTTTTTCTCTCTCGCCCTTGTCTCTCTGTATATCGTTATCTATTAAATAGGTCATGGACTGTGTTCCATAGAAACAAGCAGACGCTAAATATCCGGATGACATTTTTTGCATTGTCTTAGATAGATAGATAGATAGATAGATAGATAGATAGATAGATAGATAGATAGATAGATAGATAAATAGATAGATAGATAGATAGATAGATAGACAGATATATCGATATATATATGTATGTACGTATGTATGTATGTATATATATGTATATATATATGTATGTATGTATGTATGTATGTGTGTGTGTGTGTGTGTGTGTGTGTGTGTGTGTGTGTGTGTGTGTGTGTGTGTGTTTGTATGTGTGTGCACTTAAGAGGACCACAGCGAAAACACGAAGACCATACCATCCCTACAACTAAGTATGATGGAATGTCACACTTGGATTTTACAACACCCGCCATGTATGAGAAAATGGATATATAGAAAGGAGAGTTTTATGTCTGTTGAGATGAACAACCAATCACGTGATATTGTTTATATTTTTATCATCCATATCTAATAAGGAATCTGTATGTTTATGAGATGGATCGTGAACATACGAATGCAAGTACAACAGATTGTGATATTTGTCTTTTTGTTTTTGTTTTGATGATGATAAGGGTAATAATGATGACTATAATTCATAGCCTAAATATAACCACTGGTGTTCGTTCTGATAGTTGTGATAATTATATTAGTAATGATAATGGTGATGATAAAACAAATAGTAAAAGTAATGGTGATATAAAAAAACACATAATGTTAACAATAACAATGATGGTAATAACAATGGTGACTATGAATGATGATAATGATGATGATAATGATGATAATGATAATAATGATGATAATGATGATAATGATGATAATGATGATAATGATGATAATGATGATAATGATGATAATGATGATAATGATGATAATGATGATAATGATGATAATGATGATAATGATGATAATGATGATAATGATGATAATGATAATAATGATAATGATGATAATGATGATAATGATGATAATGATGATAATGATGATAAATGATGATAATGATAATGATGATAATGATGATAATGATGATAATGATGATAATGATGATAATAATGATAATGATAATACAGATAATGATGATGATGATGATGATGATGATGATGGTGGTGGTGATCATGATAATAATGATGATAATGGTAATGATAATGATGATGATAATGATGATGATAATGATGATGTTAATGATAATGGTGGTGATAACTATAACGATAATGATGATGACAAGACATCACCACCATCATAATGATGAGAACAGGAGGAAACCCCTTCCATAGCTTCCCCATACGTTAAACACAATTTAATTTAAAAATCATTTAAGTAACAGAACTGAAATTTCTAAACGCGATCGTACATCTTTCCTCACTCTCTTTAACGCCGTCCTAATATTACAGAATCTGCTCAACCAAGTGATATAGAAAACGGCCATTCTTTAAAACGTTCACAATATATTTTCCTGTTAAGCTTTTGTTAGACTGAGAGAGAACCAGTTTAACTGATTGATGCTGGCAGTTCGGGGAGAACATTATCAGTAACTCTTTTCCGCTTCTTTTTTTTTTCTTTTCTTTTTTTGGTTCATAAGTTAATGAATGGGGATAGGGGGGGGGGGGGAATGCATTCCGATAAATGATGGTATTTTATAACCCGTAGTTGGCTTCGGTTTCACCCATATCGTGCCGGTATGCCAGCCGTTGTTTTCGAAATGAGCACTCTCTGTAGGACACGGTTATGGACTTTTCAAAAAAAGATAAAAAAAAAAAGGACTGGGGAAAAAAAAAGTGAATTATCCGAACAATTGGCATCTACTGTGACATAACTTTTTTTTTTCTCTCTCTCTCTCTCTCTCTCTCTCTCTCTCTCTCTCTCTCTCTCTCTCCCCCACACCCCTCCTTCTCTCCCCCCCCCCCCCCCACTGGACTTAATTGTTCTGGAAATTGAATTTGGACTCCTCAGTTGAACTATTCCATGAAGAGATTTCGTTATTTTAGGCCACAGGTTAGACCCCCGCCGTCGAGTTCGTCCTGCTTTTTATTCGAAAATCTGAAGGTGAAATTGATCACTATATTTTTGTTTTCATATATAGTTTGATATTACTGTCCCCGTTTTTTTTTTAATGATTTTTTTCTGAAAATGAAAAATGTTCTGATGGACCAATTTCAACTATTGTTCACTGTTTTGATGACGATCTCTTACCTCAGGAACTGGAATACATATTACTACTAAAAAGTAGTTTTTTTATCATTAACTATGTATGGTATTTTGACATAATGATGTGTATAATCTTTATTACATGCCAAATTAACACATTATAGATTACCCTTGCGAATGCTTTCATCATATCACTCACTCAAAGGCAGAAGAAGAAGAACATGATAATAATACAAATAAAGGGAACTAAAGACAAACAGAAAAATAAAAATAAAATGAAAACTGTTATTCACAAATGGTCCTCAAATTACCGCCCTCTTTCACTAAATCCCTAAGCTAACTCCTGGTTAAGTGATTCCCTCTCATCCTCAGTAACTTGTTCTTCCCCACTTCACCTGTTCTTAATCCCCCCCCCCCCCTCCAACACACACACTTCACTCCTTACGCTTCATGCCTCAACCCCCAACTTCCCCACTTCACCTATCTTAGACTCCCTCCTCCTCACTCCCTCCTCCTCACTCCCTCCTCCTCACTCCCTCCTCCTCACTCCCTCCTCCTCACTCCCTCCGCTTCACCGCAAATCACCCACTCTTACCACACTCTCTCACTCTAGCCCACCCACTCTAGTTCAACCTCCCCCTCCCCCCACTCCAATCCACTCACTTCACACCTTCCATACCCCACTTCGCTCACTCCCACATACCTCACACAGCCCACTCCACCCCTACTCCCTACTACTCTCTTCTACTCCACATACCCCCCCTACCTCAAACACCCCGCTGCACATTGCCTCCCCCCCCAATTCACCCCCCCCCCAATTTACCCCTTTCCCCCCTAACACCCCCAACACACCACCACCCCCACCTCCCCACTTCCCCCAACCCCTTACTCTCCTCTAACAGCCCCCAACACCCCACCTCCCCCCAACCCCCTACTCTCCCCTAACAGCCCCCAACACCCCACCTCCCCCCAACCCCCTACTCTCCCCTAATACACCCCAGCACCCCACCTCCCCCCAACCCCCTACTCTCCCCTAATACACCCCACCACCCCACCTCCCCCCAACCCCCATACTCTCCCCTAACAGCCCCCAACCCCCTACTCTCCCCTAATACACCCCACCACCCCACCTCCCCCAACACCCTACTCTCCCCTAATACACCCCACCACCCCACCTCCCCCCAACCCCCTACTCTCCCCTAATACACCCCACCACCCCACCTCCCCCAACACCCTACTCTCCCCTAATACACCCCACCACCCCACCTCCCCCCAACCCCCTACTCTCCCCTAACGCCCCTAAACACCCCCCCCTCCCCCCCAAACCCCACGCCTGCAACAACGCCCTAAACAGCCATCAGAGAAGCAGCGGTTATTCTCCCATTGCACATGTCCAATTTCACGTAATCTGGTCGAGACAAAGGCCGACCCGTTCCCCATCAACGCAGGAGGATGAGGAGGATCTGAAGCTGGTCTCCTAGACGCTGAGACTCGGGGAGGAGGTGGGGAGAGGGGGAGGGACGGGGAAGGGTAGGGAGAGAGAGGAGGGGAGGGGAATGGGTGGGGATGGGTGGGGAGAGGGAGGGGATGTGTGGGGAGAGGGAGGAGGGGAAGGGAATGGGTGGGGATGGGTGGGGAGAAGGAGGAAGAGTGGGAGGGGGGAGGGAGAGAAGTGGGAGGAGGGAGGAAGAGGAAGGGGAATAGGGGAAGGGAGGGGGCGAGAGGAACTATATACTGTTGACAAGTGCGCGAGGGAAGACAACTCGTCGAAACAGGACTGTGGACACAGACCGCATCTGTGCGTGTGTGTATGAATGGATGTATGAATGTCTGAATATATATG
>NC_061820.1:3700866-3703366 GCF_019202785.1 Penaeus chinensis
GTGGGGAGGGGTAGGGGAGGGAGGGAGGGATGATAACTTGCAACGGAAAAAAATATTGATTTTTTTGTGTATAGTTCGATATATATTTGTATGTATAAATAACGACATATGACTGGCAGAGAGTTAACATTATTTTTTTCAAATTCAGATTTCAAGAAACCTAACGGAGCATTAGTGGTAGGCGTCACTGCCTCTTCGTCTGTTTGTACGTGAAAACAGAGAGAGAAAAGAGAAGGGAAAGTGGGGTGGGGAGGGGAAGGGGAAGAGGAAAAAAAAGGGTGAGGGTAAAGTGGAAATAACTTGGAGAAGGGGAAAGGGAAGAAAAAGGAGGGGAAAGGGGAAGGAGCTTGGATTGGAAAAGGGGAATGAGAAAGAGAAGGGGAAGAGGGAATGGGAGGGGAAGGGGTAGGGGGAGAGGAAAGGGGGCACGGTAAGGGGTAGGGGAAAAGCAAAGGCAAAGGGTAGGGAAAGGGTCAGATAAAGTGGCAGGGAAAGATACAGATAAAAGGTAATGGAAAAAGAAGAGAGAAAAAAAGGGAAGGTGAGAAGGGGAGTAAAAAAACAGAAAAGAGAAAAATGAGGCGAAGCCAGAAAAAGAAGGAAGGGAAGAAAAAAGTGAAAAATTAAGGAAAAAGAGAAGAGAAGAGAGAAAGATCAAGGAAAAAAAGAGAAAGGTGAAAAATCAAGGGGAAAAAAAAGGAAGAGAAAAGTGAAAAACCAAGAAAAAAAGGAAGAGAAAAGTAAAAAAAAAAAAAAAAAAACGAAAAAAAGGAAGAGAAAAGTAAAAAAAAAAAAAAAAAAAAAAAAAAAAAAATTAAGGAAATAAAAGAAGAGATGACAGATAAAAAAAAAAAAAAAAGAATAGCAGAAAAGAGGGGGGGGGGGGGGGGGGCGAACAACGTACTGGCATAACGACCGTAAATTCAGTGCAGAGAGACGGGAAGAAATGCAATGATGGGGGAGGGGGGGGGGAGAGAAGGGAGATGGGTAAGAGAAGGAGGGTGGAGGATGGGGAAAAGAAGGAGAATAGGGAGGATGGGGTGGATGGGGGAGAGGAAGGGGTTGGAGGAATGGGGGAGACGAAGGGGGTGAGGAGGATGGGGAATGGAGATGAGAATGGGAATGGGGAAGGGAAGGAGGATGGGGAAGAGGAGGAGGATCGGGGATGGGAAAGCGAAGAGGGGATTTGGAGAATAGGGGAAAGGAAAGGAAGATAAAGAATAGGGGAAGAACGGGGGAGAGGAAGGAAAGAAGGGTGAAGAGGAGAGAAAGGAAGAGGAAGGGGAGAATTGGGGAAGAAGGAATGGGGAGGGAGGAAGGAAGGTAAGACGAGGAATAGGGGGGAAGAGAATGGGAAATTGGGAGATACGAGAGGGAAAAGGCCAGGAAATGGGGGAGGGCAGGAATTGATGGGGAGAAAATGAAGTTCTAGGGAAGAGGAGGAATGAGGGAGGGGGGGGAGGGGGAATTGGGAAGGAAAGGGGGGAAAGGAAGGTAGAAAGATAAGAAATAAAAATAGTGAGAAAAGTGGGTTGACAAGAAAAGGGGAAGAATTGGGAAGGAAAGGGGTGAGAGAGGAAGGGAGATAGGGGGAGGAGGGGATGGAAGGGTGGGGAGGGAGGAGGAGGACGAGGTAGGGGTAGTATTCCAGTTGGAATTATCTTAGGAAGCATTAGATAGAGCAAAACGTAAAGTCGTTTTTGTTGCTCGGGAAAAAAGGTAACGTGTGCGTGTGTGCATTCAGCGACCGTGTGCGTATTCCCGCGTGTAGGTGTGTGCGCGAGTGTGTTTTAACTCGATTTAACCTGCTCTTTTAATTTCTAAATGAACAAGTTTGACTCAATGACAAACGAACAAATGTGAAAGAATCATGAATAATTGAGAAAATCAGAAACTAACGGATTATTGATGATGATGGTGATAGTAATAACAACAAAGATGATAATAACAATAATAATTAAAACAACAACAACAACAACATTACTGATAACAATGAAAATGGTAATGAAAATAACAATAACAATAATAATGCTAATGATCATAACAGCAATGATAATAATAATAACAATAATAATGCTAATGATCATAACAGCAATGATAATAATAATAACAATAATAACAACAACCGGAACACTAAAATATAAAACAACAAAGGAAAATTCTTGCAACACATCACGAATGGAAAGGAGAGTCATTAGCAAGCGGAATACGACGAAGGAGAAATGGATAGCGGATAAAAAGCAAAACACAGGAAGATAAAGAAAAATCACACGAGGAGAGAGAGAGACAGGAAGAATACGATGCAGAAAATGTATGCGCTATAAAGGAGAAGGAAGGGGACGAGGAAGAGAGATGGAGGAGGAGGAGGAGAAGGAAGGGAACGAGGAAGAGAGATGGAGGAGGAGGAGGAGGAGGAGGAGGAGGAGGAGGAGGAGGAGGAGGAGGAGAAGGAGGAGGAGGAGGAGGAGGAGAAGAAAGGGAACGAGGAAGAGAGATGGAG
>NC_061820.1:3713366-3715866 GCF_019202785.1 Penaeus chinensis
TGAGTGAGTGAGGGAGGGAGAGAGGGATGAGGAGGATGAGAAGGAAAGAGAGAGTGAGTGAGTGAGAGAGGGAGAGAGGGAGGACGAGGATAAGAGAAAAGAGGAAGAGGGGGAGAAAGAGGAAGGGAGAGATAGATAGAGGAAAAGGAAGAGAGAGGTGAAGAGAGGGAGAGGAAGAGAGATATGGAGGAGGAAGAGGAAGAGAGAGATGAGAGAGGAAGAGGAGAAGAGAGATGCAGAGAGGAAGAGGAAGAGAGAGATGGAGAAAGGAAGAGACGGAGACAGAAAGAGAGAAAGAGAGGCAGAAAAAGAAAGAAAGTGAAAGACAGAGAAAGATAAAAAAGAGACAAAGACAGAGAAAGAGAAAGAGGCAGAGAAAGAAAGAAAAAAAGAGAAAGAGAACAAGAAAGAGAAAAAAAAAAAACAGAAAGTGAAAGAGAAAGATAAAAAAAAGGGAGAGAGACAGAATAAGAAAGTAAGAAGACGAAAACTGACATAGCAATCCAACAGAAAAAAAAAAAAAAATTCGTTCGTTCGTTGCAAGTAGGTGTTGGCACCCGTTGGAGGTCAGGCGGCCGGTCGACAAGCAGTGCCACAGTGCCACAGTGCCACCATCATCGCAACGCTTTGATACCATGGGGAGGAGAGGAGGGGGAGGGTAAGGGGTTACAGATGGGGAAGTGGTGGGGGTAAGGGTTGGTGAAGTGGTTGGGGTAAGGGTTGGGGTAGGGGTAGGGGAGGGGTAAAGGAGGGGATAAGGGATGGGGAAGGAGTGGGTGTGGGGGAGGGATGGGGAGGGGAAAGGTAGGTGAGGGAAGGGATGGGGGAAGGGGTGGGGGGGAGGAGAGGGCTGAGGATAAGGGTTGGGGTAGGGAGAAGGGCAGTTAAGACGCATTCTAATTGGAATCTAGGAATCTTGGAATCTGGGAATCTGGCATCTAAACGCATCCAGCTTTTTCTCTCTTTTCTTCTTCTCCCCCCCCCCTCCCACCCCCTCCAACGACAGGAGGTAATTACCGATATGCAAATGAGCTACCAATCCTGGGACGAGATTAGGCAAATCACAGTGTTTTCCTTTCATCTTCTGCAAGCAGCGGCGCGGGGAAGACTTACCAGAAATTAGCTTTGGGAAAAAAAATGAAGGAGAGAGAGGAAGACCGACGCACATTGCAGAAAGATTGCAAAATGTTGATCTCGATCCGTTTTTTTTTTTTTTTTTTTTTTTTTTTTTTTTTAAGGAGGTTGTTCAATGTTATGGAGGTCATGACACAGTGACCTTGCTCCGGGTCATTGGGTCGGCCTTCTTTCGTCTTGTTTGTTATCTACTGATTTATTGTGTTCCCTCTTTTTTCCATTTTCTTTTGATATTCCCTTTTTCTCCTCTTCGTCATTATCGTTATTCTTCTCTCTCTGTCTCGCTCTTTTATTCAGTCTTCATTGATATCGTTTTATTTCCTTCATTTAGTATTATTTTTATTTCTCCCTTTCTGTTTCTCCTCATTCGCTCATTTTCTTCTATCCGTCTCTGCTACCTTTTTATCACCTCCCCCTCGTCACTTTAATTAACAAAGACAACAACAACAACAACAACACAATATTGATTTTTTTTGTTCTTTTATCATTTTTTTTTTATTCCCTCTTCGTCATTACCGTTATTTTTCTCTCTCTGTCTCGCTTTTTTATTCAGTCTTAATTGATATCAATTTATTTTCTTAATTTAGTATTCTTTCTCTTTCTCCCTTTCCGTTTCTCCCTCATTCACTCATTTTCTTTGTATCCTTCTTCTGTGTCCTTTTTATCATCTCCTCGTCGCTTAAATCAACAAAGACAACAACAACAACAACAACAACAAAACAACACAATGCTTATTTCCATCCGTCTCATTCTATATTTGCTAATTATGATAATGATCGTGATTATCATTAACATTGTCATTATTTTTTCTATCTTAACCCCTTCTCATTCTTCTCACAATAACATATATACACAATTTTCTCTCTCTATCTATTTTCTACTTTTCCTCATCCGTTTTTTTTCTTATTCTCTCTCCTTTGCTATCAGTATCCGCGTACACAGATCATATCCACATCCACACGTGTCTATTCACCTATCCACACACATCACACACACACACTGACTCCCTCACACACACAGTATTCACAGACAAATGTACAGCTAACCGCCCATCCCTTTTCACACACACACACACACACACACACACATACACGCACACACACACACACACCGACACAAACATACACACACCGACACACACACACACACACACACACACACACACCACACACACACACACACCGACATACCACACACACCGACACACACACCGACACACACACACACTTACACACACGTGCACACTCAAATGCACCCTCACCCCCCCCCCCCTTCTCCTCACACACGCAATAAACCGAGAGTACACCCAAGTACTTGAACAACAGCCGAGCTCAGGACCAATCTAAACTTGCTTTCGTTCTCGAGC
>NC_061820.1:3720866-3723366 GCF_019202785.1 Penaeus chinensis
CCTCTCTCTCTACCTCCCTCTCTCTCTCTACCTCCCTCTCTCTCTCTACCTCCCTCTCTCTCTCTACCTCCCTCTCTCTCTCTACCCTCCCTCTCTCTCTCTACCTCCTCTCTCTCTCTCCCTCCCTCTCTCTCTCTACCTCCCTCTCTCTCTCTACCTCCCTCTCTCTCTCTACCTCCCTCTCTCTCTCTACCTCCCTCTCTCTCTCTACCTCCCTCTCTCTCTCTACCTCCCTCTCTCTCTCTACCTCCCTCTCTCTCTCTACCTCCCTCTCTCTCTCTACCTCCCTCTCTCTCTCTACCTCCCTCTCTCTCTCTACCTCCCTCCCCCCCCCTCTCTCTCTCTCTCTCTCTCTCTCTCTCTCTCTCTCTCTCTTTCTCTCTCTCTCTCTCTCTCTACCTCCCTCTCTCTCTCTCTACCCCCCCCCCCCCCTCTCTCTCTCTCTCTCTCTCTCTCTCTCTCTCTCTCTCTCTCTCTCTCTCTCTCTCTCTCTCTCTCTCTCTCTCTCTCTTCCCTTCTCTCTCTCCATCTACCCCCTACCTCCTTCCTTTACTGCTCTTTCCTTCCTCTTCCTTTCCATTGCATCAATTACAGCTCCCCTTCTTCTCCTTATACCAAGTGTTATGTTGCAAAGACTGCACAAATCTTGCAACGCAATTATGACATCCAAAAAAGCAAGAATACACTGTGTAGTACAAAAGTCTATTATAAATGGGGAAGGGAGAAAAATAAATAAACACGAAGAGGAAGTTAGTAAGTCGGAGAGAGATAAAACGAAAGAAAGTTTTGAGAGAAGGTGAGTGCTAGGGAGGAGGAATAATGTGATAATGAGAGAGAATGAGCGAGAGAGGATGAAAAGATATGGAAATGTATACGGTCCTTTGTGTGTGAGTGTGAGTGTGTGTGTCTGAATGTGTGTGTGAGTGTGTGCGTTTGTACCCATGAGCAGACTTATGTCTGTATGTGCGTGTGTTTATGTGATATACATACTCGAGAATGAATTTTGTTAACAATTTTTGTATGAATTTATATGCGATAAAAACACACACACAAAAAAAGCAACAACAACAACCCAAACAAAAACATCGAGAACGAGGAGCCAGTCCACACCAAACCAAAATATCACACTCTACGGGCTTCCCACGCCACATTTCAATACTACGGCACGGCGCCGGTCTTCCCCGGTAAGTAAGCAGCGCGCCAGCCATCGCACGCCGTACGTCCTCTCTACGATATCCTGGAAGGAAATCCGACGGTGAGCAATGAGTTTATTTGTTCATTCATTTTTATATATATACAGATTTTAGTGTTTATAAGCTCATGGATTTATATAATGTATTATCTGTGTATCTATTGTATTCATAATTAATTCATGTATTTAATATGTATTATCCACTCTTTAATATTGACTTGCTTATACGTTCATTCCATTATTCGTTAATTTTCTTGCATAAAAATAGTTCCATTTTAGCTTAATTAAATTTAACATTAACCGATTTTCCTTTATAAAAATATGCTTTTCTATTCTCCTTCCCTCCTCTTTTACACCATTTTCTGTGACAAAGTATGTTGTGCTAAACAGGCGCTGTAATTTCACATCTCTGAGACAAAAAAACTCAAAAAAACACGCAAAAAAAAAAGAGGAAAATCCAATTATGAAATGGAATAAGGAAATGTAAACCAAATTTAAGACGCCCGCCGAGATATGAACATCAGCGTAATGTTCAACAGAGCACGGAGAGCCGCTTTGAATACTTTTCCCTGTGTTCTGCGCGCGCTTGAACCCTAGATGGTGTAGAAAGCGAGGGAATGGAAGACAACGGGAATTACCTGATGACACGTCGGGTATGATAATGATATCGACTTGTTTTCGACTTGCTTTATTTAATATCTTATGGAGGTTACTTAAATCTTTCTTCTTCTTTTCTCTCTCTCTTTCTCTCTTTCTCTCTCTCTCTCTTACTTTCTCTCTCTCTCTCTTTCTTTCTCTCTCTCTCTCTTTATCTATCTGTCTATCGATGCATATGTATTCATGTTTATCTACAAGTCTGTCTATCTATCTGTATATGTCAGTGTGTGTTTTTATGCGTGTGTCTGAGTGCAATAAACATTAAAAATGTTACTGATAATAATATTTACGATAAAGGAGGAAGTGAAGGAAGGAGGAAGGGAGGGGAAGGGAGAAAGCGAGAAGGGGGAAGAAAGAGAGAGAGAGAGAGAGAGAGAGAGAGAGAGGAGAGAGAGAGAGAGAGAGAGAGAGAGAGAGAGAGAGAGAGAGAGAGAGAGAGAGAAAGAGAGAGATAAAGAGAGATAAAGAGAGAGAGAGAGAGAGAGAGAGAGAGAGAGAGAGAGAGAGAGAGAGAGAGAGAATCACTTATACTTGTATCTTACAATAAATCACAACAGAATGACAAGGGGGAAAGAAAGAGAGAGAGTTACTAATTCTTATACCTTATATTCTGCTGCGTTAAATCGCCGCAGAATAAGAAGGTAGGGAGGG
>NC_061820.1:3728741-3745692 GCF_019202785.1 Penaeus chinensis
TATGTATGTATCTATATACATAATATACATATATACATATATACATATATACATATATACATGTATATATACATATATACTCATGTATATGTATGTATATATATGCCTGTGTGTGTGTGTGTGTGGTGTGTGTGTGTGTGTGTGTGTGTGTGTGCGCGCGAGTGCGCGCATGTGTGCATATGTCCCCGCACATCCACGCACAACCACATACCAATCCTCGTCCGCATAAACGTACAGGCTTACCCTACGCAAAATCCCACCCACCCTCCCACTCCCTTCCACCACCCCCACCACCCACCCTACCCCTCTCGCTCTACCCCCACCCCCACCCCCACCCCCACCCCCCCCCACCCCCACCCCCACCCCACCCAACCTCCTGGCGAACTCCCCCCCCTTCCCCCCACCCCCTTCCCCCTCCGTTTCGTTCGTCATTTGTTTTCGAACCATTTGCGCGGGCGGAGGATCATAGCTCATAAAGGACTGGGGTCTGATCCTGTTTGTGCCGGGGGTCCCTCGTCCTTCCGCTTCAATAGACGCTTGATAAAGATATCGGCTTGTGGGATGGCGTTTTTTTTTTTTTTTTTGTTTTTCTTATCTATAGATTTTCTTTCTTTTTCTTTTCTTTTTTTTCTCTTTCTCTCTTCTTCTTCTTCTTTTTCTTTTCTTTTATCTCTTTTTGTTTCTATTTCCTTGCTTTCTGTCGGTTTGTTATTTTTTGTGTGTCTGTGTATTATTTCTTTTATTCCTTACTTTATCCACCCATTCGTTAATGTTGTTTTTTTTCAGCAGCACCACCGTCATCATCACTATCGTAATCATCCTCATCGTCATCATTATCACCATCGTCATCATCATCACCATGGTCATCATGCTCATCATCGTCATCATCACCATCGTCATCATTATTGTCATCATCATTGTCATCATCACCATCTTCACTATCATCACCATCATCATCAGCATCGTCATCGTCATCATCATCGTCATCATCATATTCCCTTCATCCTTCTCCTCCTCCCCCTTCCCTTACTCCCATGTTTCTCTTCTCATTTTCCTTCCCTCTCACCCCCCTCCCCCCTTCCTATTTTCCTTTCCTCCTCCCTCGTTTTTTTTTTACTTACTTCCCTTCCTCTTCCTTCTCCTCCCCCCTTCTCATTTTCCTTCCCCCCCGCCCCCTCTCAATTTTCTTCTGCCCCCCCTTCCCCTTTCAATCTCTTCCCCTCAGCCCCCCCCCCCCCTTTCACTCTCTTCCCCTCAGCTCCCCATCCGACATTCCCCCTCCCATTATCCTACCCAGAGCCCCCCTTCCCCCCCCCCCTTAGCACTTTCCTTCCCTCCGCCCCCCTCCTACTTTCTTTCCCTCTCACCCCCATTCTATTATCTCCCCCTCTTTCCCTCCCACATCTCTTCCCCTCCGCCCCCCCCTCCAACATCCCATCCCTCCGCCCCCCTCCTACTTTCTTTCCCTCTCCCCCCTCATTCTATTAGCTTCCCTTCCCCCCTCCCTTCCACTTTCTTCCCCTCCGCCCCCCCCCCTCCCTCATCCCAATCCTCCGCCCCCCTCCTACTTTCTTTCCTTCCCCCCATTCTATTATCTTCCCCTTCCCCCCTCCCTTCCACTTCCCCCCCCCTCCTACATCCCAATCCTCCGCCCCCCTCCTACTTTCTTTCCCTCCCCCCCATTCTATTATCTTCCCCTCCCCCCCTCCCTTCCACTTCCCCCCCCTCCTACATCCCATTCCTCCGCTCCCTACCGTAATTAACTCTCTTTACTTTTTTCTATGAAACAATAGGAAACTTAAGAAAACTAGCTAATTCCAAAAAAAAATAAAAATAAAGGACTATTTCCTTTCTTTTTATGGGGGGGATAGGGGAGAGGAGGGGGGGGGCGATATATGGTATTTAAATGTCTGATCTTTGAGTCATCTGTACATACGCAGCATAATAAATTGCTTTTTATTATTTTATTACTTTCTTTTTATCCCTGTTTCTCTCTCTCTCTCTCTCTCTCTCTCTCTCTCTCTCTCTCTCTCTCTCTCTCTCTCTCTCTCTCTCTCTCTCTCTCTTTTCCTGTATCTTCCCTTTTTGCCTCTTTCCCTCAGTCTTTTTTTCCTCTCGTCTATTCTTCTTCTGTATTCCTCTTCCTGCCTTTATCTTCCTTTCTCTTCTCTTATCTCTTCTTCTTTTTTCTTTTCTTTTTTTCTTTTTCACCCTTTCTCTTGTTTATTCTCTCTATCTTCACGTTTTTTTTATCATCTCTTCTCCCTTTCACTCTCTTCTCCCTTTCACTCTCTTCTTCCTTCCTCTTCCTCTTCTCCCTTTCACTCTCTTCTCCCTTTCACTCTCTTCTCCCTTTCACTCTCTTCTCCCTTTCACTCTCTTCTCCCTTTCACTCTCTTCTCCCTTTCACTCTCTTCTCCCTTTCACTCTCTTCTCCCTTTCACTCTCTTCTCCCTTTCACTCTCTTCTTCTTCCTCTTCCTCTTTTTCATCCTTTATTTGAAATCGAAACCGGCATTAATTATCCACTAAAATCCTAATATAAAATGACATTATTGTAGAATTATCTGATGGGTGAACCTCCTCCCTCTCCCCTTCTTTCCTTTATTATCCATTTTATCCTCATTATTCCCATTTCCATCATAACCCATTCTTCTGCCTCTCCCCCCCTCCCCCCCCCCATTCCCTTCAATTACGCCCTTACCTCGAATCTCCCCCTCCCCCCCCCCCACCTCTCCTCACCTCCTCCTTTACCCAAATTGTTAGAGGAAGGAAGTCGATATTGAGGAGGATGTGTGTGTGTTTGTGTGTGTGTGTTTGTGTGTGTGTGTTTGTGTGTGTGTGTTTGTGTGTGTGTGTGTGTGTGTGTGTGTGTGTTTGTGTGTGTGTGTTTGTGTGTGTGTGTGTGTGTGTGTTTGTGTGTGTGTGTTTGTGTGTGTGTGTGTGTGTGTGTTTGTGTGTGTGTGTGTGTTTGTGTGTGTGTGTGTGTGTGTTTGTGTTTGTGTGTTGTGTGTGTGTCTGTGTGTCTAATTGTGTGTGTGCCACGTGTGTGTGCGTGTGTGTGTGTGTATCAAATACCGTATATGAGAGAATTAAATATAAGGGATAAGTAGGCATTGTATATAAGGAAGGCCATCGGAAGAGAGTGCGAGAGGGGTCGTTAAAAAAAAATGTATAATGGAACTCGAAGGTCGTCGTGGATATATGAGGAGGTCGTACAAGTGGTTTAAAGTATGAGTGGGGGTGTGTGTGAGGGGGTCGTAGATTTGTATGGCAAAGGGTCGTTGGGGGGGGGGGTCGTACGAGGTTAGGTTGGGGTCGTCCTCGCCTGGTTAAATTAGGGGGGAGACGGTCGTCAGAGATGTATGGTAGATGGTCGTGTGTGAGAGGGTCGTGCGGGGGTTAGGTTGGGGTCGTCCTCGACTAGTTAAATGAAGAAGGAGGGGTTCGCATATGCTAAATGGTAGAGAGTTATATGGGGGGTCGTAGGGGGGTCGTGAGGGGTCGTGGGGGGTCATGGGGGGTCGTGGGGGGTCGTCCTCGCCTGGTTAAATGGTCTCTGGACGACTTAGGTCATTACGAGGCCGCGAGGAGTCGAGAGGGGGGCGTGTCCTGCTCCCCCCTCCCCTCCCTCCTCTCTGATGATAGATCACCTGTGGGGGGGGGGGGGAGAGGAGGCAATGGAGGGTAAAGAGGAACAAGAGGACGTAGTGGAAGAGGAAAAGGAGGAGAGAGAGTAAGGAAAGAGGAGGAGAGAGAGTAAGGAAAAGGGAGGAAGGAGAAAGGAGGAAGGAAAGAGGAGGAAGGAGAATTAGGGAAGAGGAGGAAGGATGAAGGAAAGAGGAGGAGAGAGAGTAAGGAAAGAGGAGGAGAGAGAGTAAGGAAAGAGGAAGAAGGAGGAAGGAAAGAGGAGGAAGGAGAATTAGGAAAGAGAAGGAAGGAGGAAGCAAAGAGGAGGAAAGAGGAGGAAGGAGCAAGGAAAGAAGAGAAAGGAAAGCAAGGAAAGAGGAGGAAGTAGTAAGGGAAGAAGAGGAAAGAATAAGGGGAAGAGGAGGAGGAAGTGGAGGAATAAGAGAACGTAATAAAAGAGGAAATGGAAGGGTAAGAGGGAGATTAGTAGATGTAGAAGGAATAGAAGTAGGAAAAATAAAGATGAAGAAGGAAGAGACACAAGAAGAGGGAGAGAGAAGAGAGCAAAGGTAGAAAAGGCAATAGAAAGATAATGGAGGAAAAGACAGAAAAGGGAGAAGCAAATTGCGAGAGTAATAAAAGTAAGAAAAACAAAAGAGGTGAATGAAAGAAGTGATGAAGTAGAAACGAAAGATGAGGAAATGAAGAAAGTGAGAAGTGGAAAAATGGGAGATAATAGAAGGAAGAAGAGAAGAAGAAAACAGGAAAAGATAAGAATGGGGTTTGCAAAGAAAGGAAGAAAGAAGTAGTAGTAAAAACAGGAATAAGACGAGAAAGAAAGAGAATAAGGAATTATATAAAATGTAAGAGGACAAGGAAGAGGGAAACGAGGGAATAAAGATGAAATAAAATTGAAGAAAAGGAGGAGGATGGAATAAAGATGAAATATGAGGAAGGAAGAGTGAAAGGAAGACAACAATAACGAATGAGAAAAGAAGAAACGATAAAGAAGTAAAACAGGATAAGAGATAATTTTTTTTTAAGAACAAACAAACACAGAAAACAAATAATGTTGTGAGAAATAAAGCTGAATATCATGTAAAACAAAAATCTGAGAATTCTGGAAAAAATAACGAAATATTGCGAAAAATAAAACTAAATATTTTAAGAAAATTGAAATATTGTGAATTAAAAAAAAATGAAATGATATGAAGAACAAAAAATAAATGAAATGATATGAAGAACAAAAAATAAAGAAAATAACGAACATAAACACAGAAAATAGACGACATAAACAAGACAAAAATCAAGTGAAAGAAATAAACATATATATAACCAAAAACCACACGATAAAAATAATAAGAAATAAAATATGGTCTAAATCGATCGATAGATAAAATATTATGATAATAAACGTCTTTTAGAACAAGATAAATTACTCCACAGATAGATATCGGAACGGAAGGCTATTGTTTCTTGATCGACGGAAATCTACATAAAACCGACATTGGCAACCGTTTCTTTGCAGGAGTAATAAAGACTGGAGTTTTTTTGTTTTTTTATTATTATTATTATTATCTCTCTAGATTTTTTGTTTCTTTCTTTTTCTTCTTTTTCTTTAGTCTTTCTTTGATTTTCTTTTTACACCTTTTTAATATCCTTTTATTTATTTATTTCTGTGATTTGTTTTTTGTTTTTTGTTTTTTTGTGAGAGGGGAAGGGGAATTTATTATATATATATATATATATATATATATATATATATATATATATATATATATATATATTCTTTTTTTTTTTTTTTTTTTTTTTGGAAAGGGAGGGTGTCGCGGCGCCATTTTTATGTTCTTTTTTTTCGTAAACTCGGGATCCCTTTTCCTTTGATTATTTTTGTGTGTTTTCTGCCCATTCTTTTATTTTAATTTGAGTTGTTGTTTGTTCGTTACTTTTTTCCTTGTATTTTTTTCTTTTATTTTCTCGTCTTGTTTCGTTTAAACTCTTTCTTTCTTTCTCAATTTCTAACTCTTTCTTATTTCGCTCCGTTTCGCTTTCTCCTCTCTTTCTTGTTTTCTCTTCTCTCTTCTCTCTTCTCTCTTCTCTCTTCTCTCTTCTCTCTTCTCTCTTCTCTCTTTATCTCTTCTCTCCTCTCTCCTCTCTCCCCTCTCTCTCTCTCTCTCTCTCTCTCTCTCTCTCTCTCTCTCTCTCTCTCTTCCTCTCTCTCTCTCTCTCTCTCTCTCTTCTCTTTTCTCTTTTCTCTTTTCTCTTTTCTCTTTTCTCTTCTTTTCTCTTTTCTCTTTTCTCTTTTCCTCTTCTTTCTCTTTCTCTTTCTCTTTTCTCTTCTCTCTTCTCTCTTCTCTTTCTCTCTTTTCTCTTTTCTCTTTTCTCTTTTCTCTTCTCTCTTTTCT
This sequence comes from Penaeus chinensis, assembly GCF_019202785.1. NCBI lineage: Eukaryota > Metazoa > Arthropoda > Malacostraca > Decapoda > Penaeidae > Penaeus > Penaeus chinensis. Next base: position 3,734,776 of record NC_061820.1, read on the forward strand.
CTTTCTCTCTTTTCCTCTTTTCTCTTTTCTCTTTTCCTCTTTTCCTCTTCTCTTTTCTCTTTTCTCCTCCTCTTTTCTCTTTTCTCTTTTCTCTTCTCTCTTCTGTGTTTTCTCTTCTCTCTTCTCTTTTCTCTTTTCTCTCTTCTCTCTCTCTCTCTCTCTCTCTCCTCTCTCTCTCTCTCTCTCTCATTCCCTTACTCCATCTCCCTCTTCCTCTTCTTTCTCACTCTCACTCTTCACTTCCTCTTCACTCCTTTCCCCCCTCCCCTCTCCCCCTTCCCTACCTCCATTTTGCCCTTTTCACCTCTTTCCTCACCCCCCCCCCCCCCCACCTTGTACTCTCTCTGCCTGTCTGACTTATAGGCAGATAAATAGATAGATAGGCAGATAGATGTATAGACGTATAGGTAGATAGATAGGTATGTAGAAAGATAGATAGAGAGGTAGGTAAATAGGTAGGTAGAAAGATAGATAGATAGATAGATAGATAGATAGATAGATAGATAGATAGATAGATAGATAGATAGATAGATAGATAGATAGATTGATTGATAGACAGAAAGATAGACAGACACACAGATAGATAAATAGGCAGATAGATAAACAGGTAGAGAGATAAACAGACAGAGAGATAAACAGACAGATGGACAAATATGTATATGGAGATAGAAAGATAGATAGGTATAGATAGGCAAGTAAATTAAATTAGATATGTATTTATTTTTATTGACACTTATCCTCTAATCCGTCTCCCTCGCCTTTACATTATTCGGTATTATTCCCTATCCCCACTTTATCCAGCATTACCTCTGACCCTCCTGTTTATCCAATTTTACGCCTGCACCCTTCTTTATCACCTTTTCGTCCCCTTCCCATTATCCGGATTTTTTTGTTTTTTTTTTTTCTTTTCCCAACTATTGCTATCACGACTCTCATCACCTTTCTTTTATTCCTCGCTGTCCCTTCATTCGTTATCATTTTTCCCTTTTCTCTTATTCTCTTTTTATTTTCCTCGGACTTTGTTTCGGGTTTTCCTTCCCTCCCTAGTTTATTCGATTTTTTTTTTTTTTTTTTATCTTGCTCTCTTTCTGTATATTTTTTTTCGTTTTTTTTTTTCTTTTCGTTTTTTTTTCGATTTTTTTTTTTCTAAAATCTCGCGGATTCAATCTCTGTTTTCTCTCTTTGTGCCGTTTTGCACTATTGATTTTTCCTTCTTTTTCCTTTTTTTTTTCTTCTTTTTTTCTTTCCTTTTCTAACGCCATCATTCGTCTTTGCAATCTCTCTTTCTCTCTGTGTTTATTTATTTTTTTTTTTTATCAGTTACTTCTTGTTTGTCTTTCTATCTCCCTTTCTATATTTCTTTCTCTCTTGTTTTCTCTTCTTTTCCTCTGTCTTTCTGTGTCTCTTTCTATATTTCTTGATTTGTATGTATCTATATTTTCTCTTTACCTTCATGTTTACCTCTATTTGTCGTTATTATTATCGCTTTCACTCTCTCTCTCTCTCTCTCTCTCTCTCTCTCTCTCTCTCTCTCTCTCTCTCTCTCTCTCTCTCTCTCTCTCTCTCTCTCTCTCTCTCTCTCCTCTCTCCCTCTCTCCCTCTCTCCTCTCTCCCTCTCTCCTCTCTCCTCTCTCATTCTCTCTCTCTCTCTCTCTCTCTCTCTCTCTCTCTCTCTCTCTCTCTCTCTCTCTCTCTCTCTCTCTTCTCTCTCTCTCTCTCTCTCTCTCTCTCTCTCTCTCTCTCCTCTCTCCCTCTCTCCTCTCTCCTCTCTCCTCTCTCCTCTCTCCTCTCTCACTCTCTCACCTCTCTCACTATCTCTCTCTCTCTCTCTCTCTCTCTCTCTCTCTCTCTCTCTCTCTCTCTCTCTCTCTCTCTCTCTCTCTCTTTCTCTCTCTCTCTCTCTATCTATCTATCTTATTGTTATTTTGAAAATTACTAACATTATCGTTATCATTGTTATTGTTATTACTATCATTATCATAGTATTTATCAACAGTGTAATTATCATATTACCATAATATTTTTTCGTTTGTTTGTTTGTTTCATTAGAATAATTATTATTACCGTCATTATCATTATCCTTTTTAGACCTATCATTAGTACAACAACAACAAAAACAACAACAACAATGAAAATGAAATATCTCTAACATCACTTTGTTCTTGTTCTTTTCCCACGCCGCCTCGAGAGCTGTCAGTTGCACGCCACGGTTAGTCGGTCTGTTTTATAATGCGTGAAATCGTTTAGCACCGTATCCCCTCCTCTTCCCTCTTCTACCCCTCCTCTGCCCCTCCTTTACCCCTCCTCTGCCCCTCCTCTGCCCCTCCTCTGCCCCTCCTCTGCCCCTCCTCTGCCCCTCTTCTACCCCTCTTCTACCCTCCTCTTCTCTCTTCGACCCCTCCTCTACCCCTCCTCTACCCTCCTCTACCCTCCTCTACCCCTCCTCTGCCCCTCCTCTGCCCCTCCTCTGCCTCTCTTCTACCCCTCTTCTACCCTCCGCTACCCCTTCTCTGCCCCTCCTCTACCCTCCGCTACCCCTTTTATACCCTCTTCTACCCTCCTCTACCCTCCCCTGCCCCTCCTCTGCCCCTTCTATACCCTCTTCTGCCCTCTTCTACCCTCCTCTATCCCTCCTCTACCCCTCCTCCGCCTTCCCTCCTTTTCCCTTCCCCTGCTCTTTTACTTTCCTCCTTTTCTCTTCCCATTCATCTCTCTGTCTGTCTCTCCTTTTCCTTCCGCTTTTTTTTCCTTTTCTTTCTTTCCCTTCCCTCCCTTATTCCTTCTCCCACTCACCTATCTGTTGTTTCCCCGTTTATCCCCTCTCTCTCTTTCTCTTCTTTTTCTTCTCTCTCTCTCTTCTTCTTCTCTCTCTCTTCTTCTTCCTCTCTCTCTTCATCTCTCTCTCTTCTTCTCTCTCCTCTCTCGTTCTCTCTCTCTCTTCTCTTCTCTTTTCTCTCTCTCTCTTCTCTTCTATTCTCTCCTTTCCTCTCTCTCCCTCCCTCCCTCACTCTTCCCCTCTTCTCCCCTCCGCTCCTCCCCTTCGCTCCACCCTCCTATTTTCCCCTCCTCTCCATCCTCCCCTTCTCTCCTCCTCTTCCCCTTTCCCTCCCCCCCCCCCTTTTACAGTAAATCAATTACGCTTGTGGTCCCTACATGAAACCATTTATACCCCCCCCCAACCCCCACCCTTTCGCGACCCTCTCCCCACCCCTACCTCCACCCCCACCTTCAGCCCCACCTCAACCCCACCGGTTATTTACACCGTATTAGTACCCGGTTATTTACACCTTATTTTCACCCGGTTATTTACACCGTATCAGTTCCCGGTTATTTTCACCTTATTTTCACCAGGTTATTTACACCTTATTTACACCCGGTTATTTACACCGTATCAGTACCTGGTTATTTACACCGTATCAGTACCCGGTTATTTACACCTTATTTCCACCCGGTTATTTACACCTTATTTTCACCCGGTTATTTACACCTTATTTTCACCCGGTTATTTACACCTTATTTCCACCCGGTTATTTACACCTTATTTCACCCGGTTATTTACACCGTCTGCCGTCAGCCATCGCGCTCGTCTCAAAGTGGCTGCGATGATTTCTTTACGCTTCGAAGAGAGAGAATTTGAGATTGAATAAAAAAGAAAAAAGGTGAAGGAGAGAGAAAACAAGGGGTGGGGGGAGAAAGAGAGAGGATAGAGAGAGAAAAAAAATCAGGGTGAAAAGGGAGAAGGAAGAGATACTTAGGTATAATAAAGCGTTTTTTTTTTTTTTTTTTTTTTTTTTTTTTTTGTAGTGCGGGATGGCGACAGCGGTAAGGGGTGAGGGGAGAGAGGCGGGTGGGGGGGGGGGCAGGGAGGGAGGGAGGGAGGGAGAGAGAGAAAGGGAGGGAGAACGAGAGAAAGAGAACGAGAGAGAGAGAGAGAGAGAGAGAGAGAGAGAGAGAGAGAGAGAGAGAGAGAGAGAGAGAGAGAGAGGGAAAGAAGAGAGAGAGAACGAGAGAAAGATAACGAGAGAGAGTGAGAAAGAGAATGAGAGAGAGAGAGAGAGAGAGAATGAGAGAGAGAGAGAGCAAGAGAACGAGAGAGCGAGAACGAGAGAGAGACAGAGCGAGAGAGAGAGAGAGCAAAGAGCGAAAGCGATAGAGAGAGCGAGAGAGCGAAGCGCGGGAAACACAAAACAAGGAAGAGGCGGAGTTAGTGTGTCATCTTTTTTCCCTCCGTCAATACCACGACCGGGCAAGCTGACACTGTGTGAAATCTCTGTGAAGATTCTTTTCTTCAGGGGGACGATTTTTCTCTCTCTTCCCTCTCTCTTTCTCTTTCGCTTTCTCTCCCTCTCTTTCTCTTTCGCTTTCTCTCTCTCTCTCTTTCGCTTTCGCTTGATCTTTCTTTTTCTTGTTTTTTTTTTTCTTCTTTTTCTCGTTATTTTTTATTTTTCTCGTTATTGTTTTGTCTTTCTCTCTCTTCCTCCTTATCCCTCTTTCTCTTTCACGTTCTTTTTCTCTTTATCTTTTCCTTTGTCTTTCTCTTCCTCTTCTTTCTCTTTCTTTTTGTCTCTCTTGCTCGCTCTCTTTCTCTCTCTCTCTCTCTCTCTCTCTCTCAGTCTAATTCTCTCTCTCTCTCTCTCTCTCTCTCTCTCTCTCTCTCTCTCTCTCTCTCTCTCTCTCTCTCTCTCTCTCTCTTTCCCTCACTCTCTCTCTCTTTCTCTCTCTCTCTTTCCCTCACTCTCTCTTTCCCTCACTCTCTCTTTCTCTCTCTCTCTCTCTCTCTCTCTCTCTCTCTCTCTCTCTCTCTCTCTCTCTCTCTCTCTCTCTCTCTCTCTTTTCCTCCTTTTCTCTTTCTCTCTCTCGTTCTCTCTATCGTTCTCTCTCTCTCTCTCTCTCTCTCTCTCTCTCTCTCTCTCTCTCTCTCTCTCTCTCTCTCTCTCTCTCTCCCTCTCCCTCTCTCTCTCTCTCTCTCTCTCTCTCTCTCTCCCTCTCTCTCTCTCTATCTCTCTATCTCTCTCCCTCTCTCTTTCCCTCCCTCTCTCTTTCTCTCTCTCACATCCCAGTGTTAACAAAGGTAATATCTCCCCGTTGTCAATATTGTGTCGAATATTAAATGTATCCGCTATTTTATGAAACGAATATAAGGATTTTTGACATGTCTCCCGACGCGGAAAATACACACACACACTCACACACACACACACACACACACACACACACACACACACACACACACACACACACACACACACACACACACACACACACACATACACACACACACACACACACAGAGGATGTATGTCTTTCACACTTGTTCTTGTATTAGTGATATTGTAGCTTGACTGATTAATTACTGTTGTTAATTGAAACGTTTATGCAGCTTATTCTACCATTGGTCTGATTAATGAACTTGTCATTGATGCTGAAGCTTGGATAGGATTATCAATGATATATTTAAGCTGAACTGAACTAAAACGAAAAAGATGATAATGACTGAGATAAATATGTTATATTATCTACATCGTAATGTTTGTAGGTAATCATGAAAGAGAGAGAGGGGGGTGGGGAGGGAGGGAGGTGGGGAGGGAGCAAGGAGGAGGAAAGGAGGAAGAAACAAGATAGGGAAGGATAGGGAGTAAGAAAAGAGAGGGAGAGAGAGGACTAGAGAGAAATAGATAATCAGTGAGAGGGAGAGAGAGAGAGAGAAAGAGACAGACAGACAGAGAATCAGAGAGAAACAGAGAAAGAGAAAGAAAGAGAGAGGAAAAGTTAGAGAGAAAGATAGAATCAGATAGAGAGAGAAAGAGAGAGAGAGAGACAGTGAAGGCGATAAAGAAAAGAAAAAAAAGAGAGAGAGAGAGACAGTGAAGGCGATAAAGAAAATAAAAAGAGAGAGAGAGAGAGACAGTGAAGGCAATAAAGAGAAGAAAAAAAGAGAAAGAGAGAGAAGGAAAGAAAAAGAAAGACATAGATAGAGAGAAAACATGGATTACCTTTTAACAGACGGTTCAACTGTAGCCTAAAATGCATTCAAATTATTATCTGTTACACACGCGTTTTGTCAATTAACGCTATTTACCTCATCACCAATACACTCATATCGTTGATGTGTTTGTGTGTGTGTGTGTGTGTGTGTGTGTGTGTGTGTGTGTGTGTGTGTGTACGTGTGTGTGTGTGTGTGTGTGTGTGTGTGTGTGTGTGTGTGTGTGTACGTGTGTGTGTGTGTGTGTGTGTGTGTGTGTGTGTGTGTGTGTGTGTGTATGTGTGTGTGTGTTGTGAATGTGTGTGTGTGTGTGTGTGTGTGAGAGAGAGAGAGAGAGAGAAAGAGAAAGAGAAAGAGAAAGAAAAAGAAAAAGAAAAAGAAAAAGAAAAAGAAAAAGAAAAAGAAAAAGAAAAAGAAAAAGAAAAAGAAAAAGAAAAAGAAAAAGAAAAAGAAAAAGAAAAAGAAAAAGAAAAAGAAAAAGAGAGAGACAAAGAGTGAATGCATGAGTTAGGGAATGGATGGGCCAGCAAGATAACGCGTGAGTGAGTCAGTGAGTGAACTGATACGTGTGATTGAGTGAAAGGACGTGTGAGTGAATGAATGAGTCATTGGGTGAGTGGATGAGTCAGCGAGTGAGTAAACTAGTCAGTGGGAGAAGGAGGGTGTCAATAAGCTGAATAGATACGTGAATTCTTAAGTGAATGAATGAATCAGTGTTTCTGAGCATGCGAATACGTGCGTGTATATGTTTGTACGATGAAGGCCGCGGGTAACAGTAGACTGAATAGTATATTATAAGTATATAAAAAGTATAGCTTAAAAAAAAGAAGATATATAATAAAATAAAAATCTAGCTCATGTATAGAGCTCTACCAGAGAATTATAATTCAATCAGCGGCAAAATAATGTTGAAGAAACGGCCTATGAGAGGTAGGCCTATATCTCCCATCACGTTCCTTTGTCCTGGGAAGCGTTTCATTAAGAACTAAGTCAAATACGAAATTACTTTCTAGTTTCTTTCAGATTAGATTTTTTTTTTTTTTTTTTTTAATTATTCTTATATGGTGTATTCTCTTGTTTCTTCTTCTTGTTTTTATTATTATTATTATCATCATCATCATCATCATCATCATCATCATCATCATCACCATCATCATCATCATCATCATCATCATCATCATCATCATCATCATCATCATCATCATCATCATCATCATCATCATCATCATCACCATCATCATCATCACCATCATCATCATCATCATCATCATCATCATCATCATTATTATTACTATTATAGGGATTGGGAGGGGAGGAGAGAGAGGGAGGGAGGGAGGGAGAGAGAGCGAGAGAGAGAGAGAGAGAGAGAGAGAGAGAGAGAGAGAGAGAGAGAGAGAGAGAATGTGTGTTACTACACATCAGCGTGTAATAGCTATATTTTGATGAATAGTTTAACCATACTCTCATACATACACATTCCCCCCTACACACACACACACACACACATACGCATCCACTCCCCTTCACACACACACATGAATCCACCCCCTTTCACACGTACACACATACACGCGCGCGTACACACACACACGCGCGCGTACACACACACACACACACACACACACACACACACACACACACACACACACATACACACACACACACACACACACATACACACACACACACACACACACGCACACACACACACACACACACACACACACACACACACACAGACACACACACACACACACACACACACACACACACACACACACACACACACACACACACACACACACACACACACACACACACACACACACACACACACACACACACACACACACACACACACACACACACACATACACACGAACCCACACCTCCCTACCATACGCACCTCCCCCTCCCCCACCCCCTCCAAGACAAAAACACACACGCGCCCTAGACACAAACAAACACAAGAAAACACAGACGATTCCCAGTGACGAAAACCTGTAATACAAATTAGGATATTATCCACACGAGCTCCGAAACCTTAATGAGATTACCTTTATCCCGGCAGGAGAGTACATTGGAGTGAGAGGAGAGAGAGAGAGAGAGAGGGAAAGGGGAGGTAGGGGAGAGAAAGAGAGGGAAAGAGAGAGGAAGGAGGTAGGGAGCGAAGGAGGGAGGGAGAGGGAGAGGGAGGGAAAGGGAGAGGGGAGGGAGGGGAGAGAGAAGGAGGGAGAGGGGAGGGAGGGGAGAGAGAGGGGGAGAGGAAAGGGGAAGTGAGAGAGGGGACAGGGAAGGGAGAGAGGAGGCAGGGAAGTGAGAAGGAGGATAGAGAGGAAGAAGAAGAAGAAGGAGATAGGGGAAATGAAAGGGGAAGTGAAATGGAAGAGAAGGGAAGGGGAGGAGAGAAAAGAAGGAAAAGCCAGGAAAAGGGGTGTTAGGAACATCCTTAGGGGAGATGGGTAAGAGATGGAAGTGGCGGAGGGGGGAGGGGGGGGGAGGAAGGAGAGAGGTAAGAGAAGGGAGTATAAGGCAGGGGGAGGGGGGTGGGGGAGGTCTGTAGGCAAGGAAAGGGAAATGGGGAAGTTAGGGAGAGGGGGGGGAGGGAGTTACATCTTACGGTTTTATAAGATGTGAAAAAAATGTGATAAATATGTTTAAAAAATACTGAAATATGTGTAGAGATAAATGAAGTAGGGAGGAATGGAGAAATATGGAGGAGAAAGGTAAATGTGGAGAGAAGTGGGAAAAATGTGGAAAGAATGAGAAAGACAACGAAAGAAGTGGAGAGAAGTGGAAAAATATGTGGAAAGAACGAGAGAGACGATGAGAGACGTGGAGAGAAGTGGAAAAAATGTGGAGAGAAGTGGAAAAAATGTGGAGAGAAGTGGAGAAACGAAGAGAGAAATGTAGAGAAGTGGGGACAAATGTGGAAAGAACGAGAGAGACAACGAGAGAAGTGGAGAGAAGTGGAAAAAAGTAGATGGATTGTTTATTAGTCCCGTTAGAAGGGAGGAACGGATGAGGATTTTTATTTTCCTGTTTTTTTTTCATATTTCTTTGTTTCATTTTTCTTTTTCTTTTTTCTTTTTTTCTTTTGTTTTTTTCTTTTGTTTTTTAATTTTGTTTTTTCATGTTTCTTTTTTGCTTTGTTATTTTGTTTTTTTTCTTTGTTTTTTTTCTTTTTCATTTGTCTTCTTTTCTTTCTTTTTTCTTTCCTTTTTGTTTACTTTCTTCTTTTCCTGATTTTCCTCTTTTTCTCCTTTATTCCATTTTTCCTTCTTTAAGAGGAGGAAGAAGATACGGAATAGGAGAAGGAAAAAAGAAGAGAAGGAGGGAAGAAGAGATAACGAAGATAATAACGAACGAGGATGAATGTGATAAAAGACAATAAACAAGTAATGGAACTTAGAAGAACGAGAACAAAATCAAAAAGAAATAAGAGGAAGAAGAATATCAAGATAAGAAAGTAAAAAAATAAATAAATAAATAAAATAAAACACAAAAAAGTCAAGTGAAACATGGAAGACAGAGAGAGAGAGAGAGAGAGAGAGAGAGAGAGAGAGAGAGAGAGAGAGAGAGAGAGAGAGAGAGAGAGACAGAGAGAGAAAAGAGAACCGAACAGAGAGTGAAACAGATAAAAAAAAAGAGAAAAAAGCAAGACAAAATGATGATAATAACAATAAAGAAATGTAAAAAAAAAAAAAAAAAAAAACGAGAGAGAGAAAGAGAAATAGAAAGGGAGGGAGGGAGAGAGAGAGAGAGAGAGAGAGAGAGAGAGAGAGAGAGAGAGAGAGAGAGAGAGAGAGAGAGAGAGAGAGAGAGAGAGAGAGAGAGAGAGAGAGAGAAAGAGAAAGAGAAAGAGAGAGAGAGAGAGAGAGAGAGAGAGAGAGAGAGAGAGAGAGAGAGAGAGAGAGAGAGAGAATGAGAGAGAGAGAGAGAGAGAGAGAGAGAGAGAGGAAAACAAAAACATATCTCTTATCATTATTATTATTGTTGTTGTTGTTATTATCATTCTATTTTGTTTTTTGTTTCTTATTCTTATTATGGGGGAGGGGGGGGTATATACATTTTACTTTTAACTTTTTCTGTTCCATTTTTTTGTGGTTTATTTCTGTTGTCGTTGCTTTCTTTTTGTTTAATTGACTTCCTATCAAACAACTATGATTTACTAAATTTTCTTAGATGAGAGAGAGAGAGAGAGAGAGAGAGAGAGAGTGAGAGAGAGAGAGAGAATGAGAGAGAGAATGAGAGAGAGAATGAGAGAGAGAATGAGAGAGATAATGAGAGAGATAATGAGAGAGAGAATGAGAGAGAGAGAGAGAGAAAGAGAGAGAGAGAGAGAGAGAGAGAGAGAGAGAGAGAGAGAGAGAGAAGAGAACCGAACAGAGAGTGAAATAGAGACAAGTAAATGATAATAATAAAAATAAAGAAATAGAAAAATAAAATAAAATGTAAAAAAAAACACGAAAGAGAGAGAGAGAGAGACAAAGAGAGAGGGAGAGAGAGAGAGAGAGAGAGAGAGAGAGAGAGAGAGAGAGAGAGAGAGAGAGAGAGAGAGAGAGAGAGACAAAGAGAGATAAGAATAATGATGGAGATGATGGCGATGTTGATGGAGATGATGGAGATGATGATGGAGATGATGGCGATGATGGAGATGATGATAATGACGAAAAACAACAATAATGACATCTATCTCTTCTCCGAACGAGTTGAGTCAGATTTTTATTTTTATTTTTTTATTAATACAAGATATATCTTATATCTTATAACTCGGATAACACTGATATAATTTTAGGTTAAAGACAGGGAGGGGAGAAGGGAGGGGGGGTTGGGAAGAGAGAGGGAAAGAGGGAGAATAGAGGGAGAGAGAACGGAAGAGGGAGGGAGTGGGGGGAAAAGAGAGGGAGAGGGATGGAGAGGAGAGAGGGAGT
>NC_061820.1:3773653-3775613 GCF_019202785.1 Penaeus chinensis
TAGGAAAAGCTCAAAGTTCCTTTTTTAATACGCATGCAGTAGCTCCGTTTTCTTTTGGATTATTCAATATCTTTTCCACGGGCTTCCTGGCAATGAGAAACAAATACATTTTGGACTTGCCTTTGCCTCGTTGGGCGGAGAGAGATGGGTTTCTTAAGATATAAATTGTTCGCCTTTTTTATTTATTTTTTTTGGTGTGTGTTGTATATGTTCATGTGTTGTTCATATATTTTGTGTTGTATTGTGTAGTGCGTGTGTGTGTGTGTGTGTTTGAGTGTGTGTTTGTGCGTGTGTTTCTGTATGTGTGTTTGTGCTTGTGCTTGCGTGTGTATGTGTGAGTGTGTGCTTGCGTGTGTGTGTGTGTGTGTGTGTGTGTGTGTGTGTGTGTTTGATCTTATTTGTGTGTGTGTGTGTGTGTGTTTCTGCCTGTGTGCATGTGTGTGTGTACTTGTATGTATCTGTGTGTATATACATCCACGTAATCATCATACTAATCAGCCTTGTATAACCGATCTTTTTCTTATCCTTCTTTCTCTTTCTTCCTTTCTCTCCTTCTTTCTCTCTCTCTTTCTTTCCTTTCTCTCCTATCTCTTATACCTCTCCCATTATCAAAATATCTTTACAATTACTATGAGGACATAAACTCACAACTATTTCATTCATTCTTACTCATAAATTTACTCACGAAAGACCTAATATTCTATGCCTGACACATCATATTTATTACGCTAAAGGGAATGCTGACTGTTGATAGTGAGAGGAATAGTGATAGTGAAATGATAATGACCTTAAAGGAGTTAGTGGTCAATTAAAAAAAAAAAAAAAAAATAAAGATACTGTTAGTTTAAAAAATGAGTATTATTATTATTATTGATATCATTAATACTAGCAGTAGAAATAGCAGTCAATAGGGGTTATTGCAAATTCTATGACTTGGAATAAAAATAATAATCATCTTCATTATTATCATTATCACTAGTATTGTTTTGATTTAAAAAAATAATCATTATCATTATTATTATTAATGTTATCACTAATGTTACTTTTTGATGAAGAAATATATATATACATACATTACATATATTTATTTATATATATATATATATAAATATATCTATAGATATGTTGTCTGGTGGGTGTGTGTTGTGTGTGTGTGTGTGTGGTGTGGAGTGTGTGTGCGTGTGTGTATGTGTGTGTGTGTGTGTGTGTGTTTATGTTATCACTACCAATTCTCTAATAAAAGGAAAAATATCATTATTATTAATAAAAAATGTTCATCTTATTTATTTTTTTTCATCTTGCAAGGGCGTCTTCAAGAGAGCATGAGGAAAGCTTTTAACCTAGATTCGGGTTATTGCCTTGCATCCCCCCCTCCACCCCCACTCTTTGAATTTCCCTCTCTTCTCCTTTTTCACTTTCTCTTCTCTCTGTTTTTCTTTTCTCTCTTTTTTTTTTTTTTCTCCTTCCTTTCTTTCTCTCTCTTTTCTTTTCTTTCTTTTTTCTACTTCCATGTTTTCTCATATTCTCTCTTTCTTCCTTTTATCTCTTCCTCCTTTTTTCTCCCATTTCTTCTTTCTTTTCCACTCTTTTTTTTTTTCTTCGCTCTTATTTTTTGAATTTCTCATAATTCATTTAGTTCTCGTATTTCCTCCTTTTTTTTTCTTATTTTAATCTCCTTTCTTACTTTTTTTTGTTATAATCTTCTACTGTTTCACTTTCTCTATCTATTTTTTTTTCTCCTTGAGACTTCTTTTATCCGTTTCTTTGTCTCTTTTTCGTTCTATTCCCTTCCGTTTCCTCGCTTCCTCTTCTCTCTCTTTTTTTCTATTTCTACCATGCCTCCCTTTCTAATGCCCCTCCTTTTTTCATTCTTCATTCTCTCTCTCTCTGTCTTTGTCTGTATGTCTGTCTTTATCGCTCTCTCTCTCTCTCATCTCTCTCTCTCATCTCTCTCCTCTCT